>NW_008649072.1:85350-100031 GCF_000247585.1 Phytophthora nicotianae INRA-310
TCCCCGAGAACACCACACTCGTAGCATCCACGTCCTCATCTTCGGCATCTGCTACAACTTCCCAGCAGTAAGACTCACTGCCATCGTCCACGTACGTCTCGCTCTCTACCTGTTTCGACATGTTCTCCTGGGTTGCGTAGATCTCGAAGAATTTAACAAAATCGTATCTCTGTGAGTCTGCGTCGGCTCCTGCCAGCGTCACCTGGACAAAGCCTGTATACCAGCCTGTCGAGGGAACGACAATGCTGCTTGAGTTGAACGTCGCAGTGTCTGCCGACGTAAAGTTCGCGGAATAATCAGCAGATGATGCGGTGAATGTGCTCGAATACTCGTCGCAGCCCATGTCGCGCTCGCACAGCTTCACGATCGAGCCCACGATGGTGTAATACCCACTGTCTTTCATGTCATCGTCGGCCAACACGTAGACGGCCTTCAGGGGTGAAGGCAACTGGATGTCCTTGGACGAGTTACGCGTCAGCGTGGCCGTCCAGACGACGTCAAAGGCCTGGTTGGCCTGCACAACATTGTTTACATCAATCGCCACCTCGATCTCGGAGCTGTCACTGCTCGCAAGTAACACGCTCGAGTCTAGCCGATCCTCCAGTGGGTTCTGCGCTGTCACGCGGCAATAGGTCGTGGCGCTGTCGTAGTCTCTGTCAACACAATAAAATCACTTTACGTATCAGATCCTCGCTCCATCCATGATATGCAGCAGCAAATAACTCACACAGCCCCGACTTGGTCTTCCTTAACGACGATATCCGCAAATGTCTGGAAGTAGTACAGTAATATATCGTTGTCGGCGTTGCCGAGCACGGCAACGGCGGCCACTGTGTAATTTCCTTCTTCTGCGAAGGAGAGCTCGTCCAGTGTCTCGAAATACGTGGCATCGGACCTGGAGAAATTACCGGACTGGGCGGTTGTGAATATCTCGTCCCCTAAGATACTCGGGGTGCACTGCAGCCTCGAGGCGCACGTTCGTACGTAGGTGGAGAGGATCTGTACGTAGGAGCCGGCGTTATCGGAGCTGAGTGTGATCATCGTGTCCGGCGGCATGGGAACGTCCATGGCGTTAGTCGACTTAGGCTCGAGCTGCACACCCCACAACAGTGAGATGCTCTCGTTGGGCGCGTAGGACGCGGCCACCAGCGGGATCGTCACGTCCACCGCGCAGGCCGAGCCAGAGTAGGCAGCCAGTGCCGTTACGAGGGACGTCGAGCCATCGATCTTCCAGCAGTTCGTCTCGTCAACGGCCGCCAAGCTGCCCGAAAGCAGCAGCGCCAGCAGTGCCGCCCCCACAGCGTGAAGGGAGCGCATGAGCGTCCTAGCCAAACAATGGAGCAGACCAGGTTCTTGAGAGTCTCAATGAGACCAAGCCAAAAAGTCCCTGTCTGCTTCAACTGCCGTCAACGGTCAGAGAATGAAGGGAAGTACCAACATACCGCGATTGTAAACACTATTAAACAAGTCCATAAAGCGAGGCAACGTCAATTTCTGGTAAAACATCCTGACTGCTACGGTACATAGACTGTCCTAGAAGAATGGCCAAACTACTGGAAATTCCTAAGAGGCTAATGTTGTAATTACTAGAAATAAAGAACTTGCGGCTAGTTTTGTAATTACGCTGTATCCAGTGGGAGCAAGAGAGCGGCCAAGACCAAATCAATGCGACTCACATTCGGTGAGACTTCGAGCATTCGCGGCAACACCTCGACCGGGTGTCACAACCATCGCTCGTTGGTCCAACTGCAGGCGACACAATGTATTTTATGGTTGGCAGCGACCTAGAGTCGCTCAATTGCAGTGTTGTTCAAGGCAGAAGTGTCATGGCTTCATGGCTCTTCAAGTTCACTTGACTGGCGAAACCGTCTGAGCGAGGGTCGATAAACACACTCACCAAAATGAAAGCCATATTCGGCCACGAATCATGGCCGATTGAGGCCTGATGGTGGTGCCAAAGGTTACTCCGCTGGCAAGCAGCTGGAGCGGGCCAGACTCGAGGTCGCTCGGCGACGCTGCTTACTGCCTAATTATTCGCACTTACTCGAAATTAAACAGTGGACCAAGTACATTCTGTGTTTTGGTGGAGTGGCACACGATGCAGCGCGAACTGGCGTTCTGGACATTCAGTCCGAACACACTTCCAATCGCTCTTACACACGGGGGGCCAGCGGGAAGGCCGCCATCTGAAGCTCGAGGACGGCAATCAGTTGCCCAGTTCTGCTGTCTTCGCATTTCCTTCGTGCCCCGCAAGCCTCAGCCCGTCCAGCCCTCGAGATCGCTAGTGTCCGGCCACCATGTACGTCCTACAAAGTCGACTGGCAAGACGCTGGCTTTAGGTCTTAGGGTCGTAAAGTATTAACATTGAAACGCTCTGGTGATGATGCAGGGTGACGTTCAAAATGGACGGCAGTACGACGTACTGCTACTACATCTCGGACAAGTACTCGCAGGAGCAACCCGTGGAGGACGACGTGTTGGTGCAGGACCAGGGCAGCTCGTGCCCCATTACCGTCCGCGTGGATATTGCCGACGAGCTCGAGAAGAACTCGCTGATTCCGCTGCGCTACACTGCCACGCTGGACACGTCGTCAGCCGACCCCAACTTTGAATTCCCGGTCCCTATTGTGCGCGTACCCGTGCCTGACTATCTTCTCGGCCACACGAACGCTTCGGCTGACACCTCTAGCAGCACAAACGAGACCACATACGACATTGCCGTGGCCAATGTAGTCATGTGTGACTGGCGCTCGTGCGATCTCTTCTCTACAGCAAGTGAGAGTTCAACGTACTACCCTTCGAGCAACAACCCGAACGATTTCACCGACAACGTGGCGGTTTTCGGCTCTGAGGAGCTCGTTATCCCCAAGGACGGCAAATACACGGGATATGTGCATCTCGTGGTTAACATCGCTGGTAACTCGCGTGCCGACTTCGTGACGTTCTTCCCCGTTCAAATTGGAGACGTCGCTGGTACTACTCCTAGCAGTATTACCACGGATGGTACCACCACGTACTGCTGGACGTCCAAAGACGTGTCTGTGTTCGACCCCAGCGTTTCCGGAGATCTCACCATTCGTACCGGTGAATACTGCCCTGGTTCGATGTCAATGTCGCTCTCGTCCACTGAAGTTAACGTCGGCGATACGATTGATATCGCGTGGATGCTGGACATGACAGATTCGTCTACAGATGACTCAATGCTAATCGCTGAGGTCTCGTCGACGGATGCTATTAAGAACCCACGAACCGATGTTTACTCTGTTGTGCCCGTGTCAGTCTTCAGCGGCTGTCAGCGAAATTTGGCTGGTGCTAACTGCTCAACGTACACGGGTGATGAATCATCTACATTTGCTATCGCTGAATTCGACGATATGAACCTCACAAGTGACGCCGTCAGCTATTCGACGAGCTACACGTTCGAAAACTCGGGTCAATACACCATGTTCGGTCGTGTTGCCATGGTGACTGTGGATGGAGAGCGTATTGACATGGCTATCTACTCGAGTGTGACTGTATCTGTTGATGGTGGTAGCGGCGGCAGCAATTTGTTCCTTTACGTTGGTATCGGTATCGGTGCAGCCATTTTGTTGGCGGGCATGCTCTTCTGCTACATGAAGAAACGCCGCAATAATGTGAGTACAAAGGACGTCCCATTCCGACAGCCCGTGAGCGGATTGGACCGTGCAAGCGACTACACTATGGCGTCTTCGAACTTCCTGTCACACAAAACACCGGCACAGTTGCAGGGTCTGGATATGAGCGGTGACTACAGCGCTAACAACGCTGCTCCGTCCTACCTTGCAGTTAACGCTGCGGATAGCGGCGTATTCGACAAAACGATTCGCGCAGAGCCCGGTCAGATGGCTGCATCAGTGGAAAGCAGTGAATCATTCTCGCTAAACCCGTACGACCGTGCCAGTTTTGCAGGATTAAGTGACGATGTTTCGAGCTCGAGACCTTCAGATACCAGCAAGTTCTCGTTCCAGTCTGGTTATGATGACGAGTCTGAGTGGGAATATGATACCCGACAGCTCGGAGGTGTTGACAGGGGCAGCGACTTTAGTGACTTCTCGTCGGAGCCAGGCACCAGCTTGCCTGCTGTTGGAACGTACGAAATGGGTCGCGCTACCAACATGCCCATCCTGGAGGAGGACTACCTGGATGAGCCCCACGATTTCAGCAAGGACCACCAGCCGAACCAGTCAAGCTCTACAATCGACCCGCGCAGTACAACCAGTTCGGGTTGGACCGTGAACTAAACACGAAGTGAGGACATGGGTGAGTGATGTCGTGTTACGAGTTTTTATTATTATCAAGGCGAGGTGAAGTGGAACGAGCTTGTAGGTGATGTGATCAAACTGGTTGTCGTTGGCCATGACGAAGCCGGTGAGCGACGTCCCAGTTTGTGCCTCCTGCTCTCCATTACTTGTGAGGCAAATTAGAGATCATCAAAGTCTAATGTTACGTGCGATTTCATCTTACTCTTTGAATTCATGATGTCATCCAGCAAGATTGAACTCGAACTTCTCTCCAACTTCACTTCATACTATCTGACTAAACAGCGATGTGGGCGTGGTCGTCTGACCCGTGCATCGCCGGTGGGCTGGCTAATTCGTCGTCTGCTTCTTCGATGGCTCCGTAGGCTTCTGGCTGGATAGACAGTAATACAGCTCGATCGGTGGCCGACGTTGAAGACGGCGCAGTGTACTGAGACGGGCGTTCATTTGACGAGTACGACGAAGATACCGATCCGTGCCGGTTGCGACCTCGATTCACAGTCTCAACATCTACTGACAACAGCGACGACAGCGACGCCATGCGGTCTTGCTCCTTGAAAGAGTCCACGTGACCCACAGAGTGGAAATGTGCCTGAAGAATAACCTTCAACTCGTCCTGAATGCACAAGATACGCGCTTCCAGATCCACATCGTTCGCGTCCGGTCCAAACGGACACTCAATCGACGAAGCCACGTTGTCCAATGCAAACAGCAGCACCGCAGCAATGCCCACGTATAGTGGTGTCATAAACCCCATCACGGGAGCCAACGCCGCTCCCATCAGCAGCAAATACCCGACGAAACACACGTGTAAGCACTGCGCCAAGTTGAATGCAATGGGCACATTGCATAGGTTAAAGATCTTCGTGTACATCTGCGGGAGTGTCGACACGATTTTGTTGAGTTCCATGGCCTGTTCCACAGTCACATAGCTTTTCCTTCTCGCCCGGTTGATCGTGCGTCGCAGCCAGAGCTCCACCACGGCTGCGCGCAACTTGTTGGACGACCCGACCACATTGCGCTCTCTATTCCACGTGTGTTCACCCAGTGTCAGCACTTCCGTACTCGAGAACTCGTCCGCCTCCTTCTGTGTCAGCAGCGCGCGCAACTCAAGTGGGGCGTCACTCTCATTGCAGTCGTGGAACACTAGCGTCACGTACAGCAAAATGTACCGCTTCACGTCCCGGATAAATTGGCATTTGTTGCGGATCTGTGCGCGGTCGGCCACGCCCTTGCGCGAGAAATGTACGAAGGCACATGCGGTGGCTGTGAGGGTACGCGCAGCGTCTGCAATGGCACTTACATCTTCCACGCCTCGCTGCCATTGGCGCAAAGCAGCAAAGATTCGTAGCCCTAGTAGAACCGCTAGGAAGACCGATGCGGAAAGCAGTAGCTGATCCAACGTCTCGGCAGGCAGCAGAGTCGGTTTCTCACGCTGCAAGGGAACCAATGCAGCCGACAATGCTGCCACGATGACCGCACGACTTAGTGTAGAGCTGGAGGCGATGGACGACCCGTGCGAGTGCAGCAGCAGACGCCAGAGGATGCGGTTGCTATAGTAGATCATGCTCGGGACTTGGTGCTTCGGAGACTGGTGGGCGAGTTAGAGGGCGGACCGAAATGATTGTGCGCTTTTGAATCAGAACCTGTAGTAGAGAGTAATCATGCCATAAGATAGGTGCCCGCATTCTTCAAGAAGCATGCGAAGATGTCAGCAGTGCCGTAGGTCGCTCGAGAGCGAGCTGCTCAGCGCGCCAGGTAGGGCGTCTTCGGTCGTTTATCCTAACTCGATGCGTGCTCCTTACACTGGTCTTCATTTTGCTGTGTAATTCGCGGCCTACTGCACAGTATTGGGTGAATCCTATGTGCTTCTCCCCACGGCCAGCGCCTCCCAGAGTATGTTGCTGCTGCAGAAGCTACCTGCGACGGCCACGACGCCACCAGAGATGGGCGAGTCTGGAGCCTTTGGTGAAGACTTATACGCCAGTGCACGCTACAATTTGTCGCTACAGCAACAGCATCAGCAAGAGCAAAGGCGACAACAGGCGCAGAGGAGGCAGAAGCTGCAGCAACGACAAAGACGTCAACAGCAAAGGATGAAGGACAGCTTCACTGCTACTGGGAGATACTTTGAGGCCCATGTGGGTCATGCTAGTCACGAGGAGGAGAACCCTGAAATGGAGGACAGTATGGTGGCGGTGCCTACCTATGCAGACTTGAGTCACCACGTGCAACTGCTCACAACACAACAAGCACATTGGTATGAAGCTGTAAGGTATGCTTGGTGTTTACGTCGTGCTGATAATACGGTTGTCTGATGCGTACAGTGCTGGGCTGCCTGTGACAACCCCAGTGTGTAAGGAGTGCATGGACGGCATGGTCACGATGATCGACGGGTACGCTCTTTAGTGTATTTTTTTTTTTCGTTTTACTGCTGTAGCTTAGGTTGACTCATGCACTCTTGAAGGCAAGCTGAGCGTGCGCGTTACGAGAAACGCTGCTTTACGGGTTTCCTACACAATACAACCAGCTCTACCGCCCACAGCGAAGATATCGAGCACATTGACGACAAAATTCGCTTTGTACGTGCAACAAATGAATGTCTGTCACTGTTTTCGGTGCTAAATTATGTAATTATGTTTATGAAGTACGAGAACGAGCTGAATGCATTGGAGGAGAGTTTGAAGTTGATGGAGAGCGAGCGCGAAGCCATTGCTCAGCAGCAAGAAGCGATGAACGAAGAGGAGAAGGCTCTCATTTATGAAGAAGCAGGGCTGTGGGATCAATTCAACGGGTTGCAGCTGCAAGAATCCGTGTTTCAAGAAATCAGAGATGCAGGCACGGCACAAATCGATACGATGGAGCGTAAGGTGGCGTCGGCCAAATACTTGAATATTCTTACAGACATGTTCATCATCGGTTATGACGGCGCATTCGGCACCATCAACCAGTTCCGCATGGGTCAGTCTGCATCGTTGGCCTTGGAGTGGAATGAGATAAATGCTGCGTTCGGCGAGTGCGCGTTACTATTGCAGACGCTAGCGAATATGGTTGGTCTGGAGTTCTCCGAGTACGTCAAACGCTTGCAGTGTATCAGATTGTCTAAACGCCTTCGACTTTTACTAACGATCTTTTTGTCTTTTGTGTTGCAGCTTTAAGATTGTTCCACTGGGCAGCTTTTCAAAGATTATTCGAACTAGCAATCTCCGCATGGAGTACTGTCTGTACGTTGTTCTATTGTGGAGACAACGTGGAACATCTGTGCTAATTGTGTTAAATTGGTCCTTTCTGCCATGTAGACACGGTTCGGATCAACAAAACTTCGCTGAATCTCACTTCAACTTGGGTCTGGGAGCTTGGATCACGTGTCTGGGTCAGTTGATGGCATTCGTGCGAGCGCGAGATCCGTCCATCCGACTTCCTTACAAGGTGGCAAAGCACTCTATCGGGGGATATTCCATTCTCTTTCTGAAAAACAAGCACAAGGAGTGGACTAAGGCGCTCACGTATGCTCTAACCAACTTGAAGTGGTTGCTCACTTGGGTCTCTGCTCGTGGATACAGCATCACCACGTCTAGCTTAGTCACCACGACAACGCCAAGCAAAGCTGCTATCGCTTTCGCTGCTAATCCCCCTGTAATGCGCAACAGCAGCTCGAAGCAAAGTGTTGTGATCATGGAGCACTTTTCGTAAAACTTTGTATTTTAGACCAAAATGAATATGTACATGTGGCAGAAGGGTGTATGGGTGTGCGCGTCTAACGTCTGCCTTTTTCTTTTGTCATTCAGCTACGCTACAACTACCAGAGCGGTAAGATTGTGCGAGGCCAGCCCTCGTTCCTCGTTTCTTCCGTGTTGGTTGTCTTGTAAATATTGTGGAGGTGCGGCGTCGCTCTCTAGACCTTCGAGTAATCGCCTAAATAGTCTCGCTGTGCGGTGTGTACAGCTCATTCAACAGTGGGGTTAACGACCTCGATCGCCTGCTTCTTCGTCTGTGGAGAGGCAACATCTTTCTTCTCTGGTGACTTGATGTCCTTAGAGGTTTCAGCCTTCTCCACATTCGTAACGCTCGACAGCGGTCGCTTCTTGCCGAGTTTCCCGCTCAGGTCAATGCTGAGGCTGCCAGACTCCGCTTTCTTCTCCACTTTCTTCTCCACTTTCTTCTCCACTTTCTTCTCGTCTTCCGGCTCCTCTTCAGAGCCGTCATGTGCTTCACAGAAGAAGTGCATCAGCAGTCTCGCGTCTTCAGACTTGGGCTGTGGCATGGGAGCCAAAGTCAGAGGCTGACCGTCACTATTCTTCATGTTTGGCAGGATCTTGCGGCCACGGACTGACACAGCGAGGGAAGACGGCAATGAAGCGGAGGGGATATGCTGCGTACCCGGACCAACACCACTGCCACTGAGTGACTCGAGGAAGCGAGCTTCCATTACCGCGAGTTCTTCACGGGCGTGTCTAATAGCTTGGCGACTGGCAGGTGTGTTCTCTACGGCGCGGAAGATCTGCTTGCCAATGGAGCTGTCGCCCTTGAGCTTCTTGGTCACACGCATGGCCTCGCAGTTCAGACGCTTCGCTAGATACCAGCGGAGAGAGGTGCCATCTTCCACGTCCAGGAGTCCGCGCTTGAAGTAGTGGATGATCGTGTTAGTGAACGCCTCCTCCTCTGGTGTCCACTTGCCACTACGTAAACCAGGAGAGCACTTGGACTTGGTTGACCGCTTCTTCGGGGCCGTCGCTACTGCAGCCGGCATACCGACACGAGAGACCGAGGTCAGCACCGCAGCGGCATTGTTGGTTGCGTTGCTGACGTGGTGATGCCGTGTTTGGTTGGCAGAGTCCTGTGGCTGCTGAAGCTGCAGAGTCAGCGGGTTGTACTGCGAATTGGTGTTCCCGCTGTGCGCTAAGCTCGCAATAGCGTGTGCGACGGACGTTCCTGTGTTCATACTGACACTTGTGTTTGTGGTGCTTGAACTGGTGTTGCTGCCAGCGTTGTTGCCAACAGACTGGCTGCTATTGACCATGGATAGCATTGTTTCGGACGGAATGGTGCTCGAATGGATGGATGGGACGTTGAAGCAAGTGTGGCTTCAACTAGAGAGAAGAGAGGATCCAAAAGTTCTTGTCCTTGTCGTGGCTCTAGCCTTGAAGCAAGTCGAGTATCGCTTCGGTTTTGGTGCCTCGATTGAAGTTGGTGGCTCCTAGAGATTCTACAGTGAAGTGGCGAGACCAGAGGCTTCAAGTACGGCGCACAGAGAAGAGAGTCAGCAACACACGT
Organism: Phytophthora nicotianae INRA-310; assembly: GCF_000247585.1. NCBI lineage: Eukaryota > Oomycota > Peronosporomycetes > Peronosporales > Peronosporaceae > Phytophthora > Phytophthora nicotianae. The sequence goes on from NW_008649072.1 coordinate 94,905, forward strand.
CCGCCATTCAAACGCGCAGGGCTTGGAGTCTGCAGAAAAGGAGCACGCTTCCTCCACAGCCCTGTTGCTTTTCCCTACTCACCTGTTTTTTTCACTTGGGCTTTGTATGCTGCGACACCAAGCACAGCTCTTCCTCGGCTCGATTGGCTCAATCTGTTGCTACAGCACCAAACCCGCCACAAATCACGAGAAATGGATCAATCAGGTGGTTGTTCGAGGCAAACACAACAAAATTTTTTTAAGACACACTGGAGACTGATGTGAGAGCCATCACTTCAACTTACCTACTGACTAGTATGTGCGTTCGGCCCACAAACTTTGCGGTTGGAAGATACCAAAGTGAAGTTGAGACTGATGCTGCCAACTCGACGCTAACAGGGAACTGTTGCAGTGGTCTTATGTCGTCCTGCTTCGACTTCGATAACTGCGTTGACTTCGATAATGAAGGCCTTTCTTCTGGTTCTGGCCGAGGTGGCAAAGGCACTGTACCCTTTCGCAATGGCGAGTGATTGGTTGAAGTGAGTTGAAGTTGGAATTTTTTTGGCGAATCGCAGCTCAGAAAAATTGGGACTTCAACTTGGCGATAATTCGAGGAGCGGCATGGATTGTCCTACAGATAGACGACATCGTTTAGGGTCGACATTGCTTCGGGTTTATTTACGCTAAGCACTCAAGCGCCGTTGACTCACTCAGCCGGCTAATTATAAGCGGCAGCGATCTTGCTGATTTTGTACAAGTCCACTTCAAGCTTACACTTGGAGTTTGTATGCCGTTCCCAACGATTGGTCGTGATTGCACAAGCACAATGCAGCGATGTCTTACAAATCATCCAAAGGTCCCTACCCGCACATCGCAGCCAGCATAGTGTGCTACGCTATGGAGGAGACCGACCGTTTTCGCGCTGACGTGATGCCTGACAAGCTCAGTAGCAGCAGCAATGCTGCGACAGCGGCGCTCCTCGAGGGAAAAGTCTGTATCGATGATAGTATCAAGTTAATCCACCTTCACCTTTGTTTTGGCGCCAAAAATGACGCGACATGGATCGTGTCACATCTTCAAGTTGCCTCGTTGAAGTGCCATGGCTCGATTTGTCTCGCTGTAACTTAGCATCAGCTCCTTTACCTTTTTCGAGCTACTGGAAAGCTCGTCACCGCCTCAACCACCATTTACAAAGAGCACACAATACCACTCAAACTTATTCAACAGTTACATGGACTGTATTTATCGCCAAACGTTGTTGCCTTTCGACAAACACTGTTGCTCTTCGACCTCTGTCGACACAAATGCTGCAACGCCACCCACATTGGCTCGCAAGTTGCATTGGGGCTGTTGAAGGAAGCCGGAACCGCAAAGAATGGTAGTAACGCAAAAGCGCCATCGCATCCCATCCCGCATTTGTGTTTGAACACGTGGCATAGCTAATATTCGCCCAGGTGATGAGGAGGAATGTGAATTCGGTGAAGAAGCTCCGACTTTATACAAGGCGCTTGAAGCTGTTCAGATGGTTGCTGCAAACGAAAAATGCCGGAGCTGACTGTATTGACACTAGACCAGTTAGCTCTTTTGTGTACTCGTCCGCCGTATTGGAGATCTATGATGGAATAAGCACGAAGAGGTCAGTGAAGTGGCAGCAAACTAGACACATGCACGACTGACGAGTTGTCTTTTTTTTTTATTAGGCACCAATTTCGCGAGGATCCACTTGATTTCATCGCTTAAGCTGCTCGAAGACGCTCTCTCTAGCAATACCCGTCATATAAACATGATACCGATCTGAACCTGTGAGTAGCTCCACATCGTATCCGTCCGTACATTTTGTGGAAGATAAACCTTTGACGTTGAAGTCGTTTGCGACTCTTAAAGATCATCCAATCATTGAATTTAGCCGAATTGTCTAAATTCAATGATTGGTTCAACGGGTCCAAAAGGTCCGATCATTTCGATACGTTGACTCACACTACACTGGCATTTTCCACAGACCACTGCTCTCCAAGGAAACCGCAAAGCAACTTGCTCTGAGCAACATGCTTTCGACGCTTTCGACGCTTTTGTCGTTCCTCTGTATCCTCTACCCATGCTCACAATCCAATTGTTCGCCACCTCCTACGTCCAGTGGTCAGAAGCACAGCTCAACTGCAGCGTTTCAAGCCGCCACCACCACCAACTCAGCGTTAGTTGATCCCTAGTATTTAAACGACCTCCAACCCGTCACCTCCTGCTAACAGCACTTCGTATCGACACCATGTCGTCTCAAGGTGGCAGCGGGTCATTCTTCGTCAACTCCACGCTCGTCAATGCTACGGTCGCTCCAACGCCCAGTCCGGAAGAAGTTGCAGCCAAGCAGGCGATGATGGCGTATCTGCTGTCTCGCTTCCACACGTTGCAGCTCTTCCTATTACTGGGTTATGGCATCATGTGTTTTCTTTGTATCATCCTGGTGATCTACTTGCGATTCAACCGGAATGAAGCTTTACGCGGTGATACCACCGCTGCACGGAAAATCATCTTGCCAGCGTATGAACCACTTCTATGGGTGCTCGGATGCACCACGGGGATCTACACGGGTTTCTTCTGTTCGGCGTTGGCCACGGACCTTTACACCTACGAAATCTCCAAGCTTGCGACGGAGGTCTTCTACTCGGGCCGTCAATTCGTCTTCCTTAGCGTTATAGTGTTCATGCTCCAGAAGAGTGTATCAGGTCCAGCACTTCGACGTACGTTGATGATCACACTGGCACTGTCAACCTACACCATTCCTCTCGTCTGGGCCATTACAAACTACTTCCCAGCCTTCGATTTATACGCTCCACTGACAGCTGCACGCGCACTGCTATTGTTGCTGTACTCGTACGTGCTTATTCGTCCACCAGTTCGAGCCAGCAAGCGTACATTGCGAGAGTACTGTGTGTTCGCGTACATCTACTACGCACTTCTATTCGCGTACAACGAATGCTTTCGACAAGGACATTTGGAGACAGGTTTCTATCTCACGTACTCGAATCTACTGTGCGGTTCGCTCTGTCCGCTGGTTATCTGGCGCGTATTGCGTGCAGATACCGAGCACTGGAGAGGTATGGGTCAGCGCGCTGTAGCTCTGCAGCGATTGTTTTGCCAAACTCGTGGAATGCCGGAGCGTGTGTCCTCCAAGGGACTCCACATTCTGATTGAAATGCATCGCAAGTTTATCATCGACTTCGCCTATCTGGAATTGCAACAGCGTATCGGGGTTGGAGCTAGTGCTGTCGTCTTCAAGGGGGTACTACGTTCATCAACCGACGTCGCGGTTAAAGTGTACACTCCTACCGATTTCACGGAAGACACTGTCGCCGCATTCTCGCATGAAGCAGCACTTTGTGGCGCACTAAATCACCCGAACATCGTTGCTTTCCATGGCATGTGCGTGTGCCCGCCCACCATTTGCCTTGTCAACGAGCTTTGCGTTGGGAGTCTGGAAGATGTCACGGTTGCAGCAGCAAGACGACGATCAAGAGTGAGCGAGCATGATCACAACCGCCAGCAATTGCTACTCAATGTCGCCTTCATGTTGGACGCAGCACGAGCCGTTGCTTACTTGCACAGCTTCCGTCCACCATTCCTACACCGTGACATCAAACCGACCAACTTCCTTGTGGATGCGAACTGCAGCGTCAAACTCACTGACTTTGGTGAGTCTCGCTCTCTTCCTCGAGCACAGGTCATCAGCAATGGCTTTGTGAGTGCTCCAGTTACTACACACCGGAGCAGTTTGAGCGGATACGGTGGAGAAAAAGTCTCCACCGTAGCAATGCTGTCCAGTGAGGACTCGAGTGCAAAGGTTCCAGCAGAGCGTGCCAGCATCGAAATTGCAGTTGTCGGAGCTGCTAACCTGCAGCAACTTCGAGGATCATTCGTGTTGAACGGAGTAGACGCCGTAAAAACCACCACAAATGACAGCAGCGACGCTAACGCGATCCGTATGACAGTCAAGGGTACAGTCGACTACATGGCTCCTGAAGTTATCAACGGACGAGCAGGACTTGCAGCGTATGGTGAAGCAGCCGATGTGTACTCGTTGGGTATCACCATGTGGGACGTACTAAATCCTGGACAAGAGAAATTTCCTGGTACCGGCAACAATCATTTCCGCATATTTGATCACGTGCTCGAAGGCCAGCGTCCCGAGCTGGATCTCCGACTAAACCCTAGCATTCGTGCTATCATCGAGAGCTGCTGGCAACATGATCCAAGACTCCGTCCTTCAGCGCACTGTGTGGTGAGTGCGCTTGAAAGTATTCAGGAGGAACTCAGTGCCGCTTTTGCGCTTGAGTTGGCAGACGAACTAGAAGATGCCATGCGTCAGGCTAAACCTATCGATTCTTCGAGTGCTCCACTGGCTGCTCTGCAAGGGTTCTCTGGCGAAGAAGCCATTTCCCACATGTGTGAGCTTCAGTACGTCGACTCAACCAGTGAAGCTGTGCGTCTAGGCAACGCTCTCATGGATTCCGGACTGCTGCATCACTGTAAACATGCACGTCCATTCGAAGAATCAGAGGAAGTGTATTTCTTCGATGATGACAACATCAATCTCTGCCAGCCACTTGTTGTTGGGGCTTATACGCAAGATCACACTTTGAAACCTGACGCAGAGAGCGCCACGGTGATCAGCTCGCCATCTCGCCCTTCGCGTCGCACGTCGCATCGCTCAGGCTCTTCGAACCCCTACAACAGTTCTCGAGTTCGGAGTGACAGCTCTCAATCCCAATCTGACCGAACGCTGCTGGAAAATGGAGTCTGCGCCTGCCGGAAGTTGGGGCAGCGCCTCAAACTGCCCAGGACATCCAAATCGCGGCACCGATTCCGCCGAAAAGGAAAAGGGAAGAGCGACAAGAAAGCGCCGGCCATGGTAGCTGGCGATGCAGCGGAGCAACTGCACACGAGACTCCTCCTTGAGTCCCCGCATGACTTACACGAGTTCGATGGCTTCGATGAGAGCCCGTCCCCAGCATAGCAAATTGGTTTTTGTTTATTTCAATTATCTCACTTTTTGGTAAAAGCATGCCTTTTATTACCGTCTCAACATGTTTCAAATTGTCAGGAACACAACTGTTACTGTTTTTGTTTTACCAAATAAATGATTAAAATATAATA
>NW_008649072.1:100131-100866 GCF_000247585.1 Phytophthora nicotianae INRA-310
GCGTAATCTGCGTCCGTGTACAGCACCAACGTCACGGCCTTGCCCTCACTCACGTCCATCACCAGTTTGTAATTTGCCGTAGCCTTCAGATATCGCAGCACATAACGTGCCAACTCGTAGTGCGTAACATCAAAGTTCGCCAAGTGCTTACCCAAATTCCTCACGGCATGAGCGATATCAGGCCTGGTGCCCGAAACTAAGTAGTCTAGTGCTCCCACTAACTCACGATAGGGTAGCGTTGCGTCGCCCTCAGCAGGCTCGCGAACCTGGAGTGTCCCAGACGGCTCTGGCGTCTTAACTCCGCGGCAACTTGCCATGTGAAACTTCAGCAACAACTCCTTGATGTACTGTTCCTGACAGTAAGTTACACGCTTAGCAGCATGGTCGATCGAAATCTCGATCCCCAACAGGTACTTCACCTCTCCCAGCGAGATTAACTCGAAGTCCTTGCGCATCAGTGCAGCCACCTCCGCACACAACTCCTTGGGACCGATTAACAGCAGGTCGTCCACATACACGGTGATCAGCATCGTGATTTCTCCTCCCACTTTTCGGGCATACAGGCCTCGGCCTTTCTCCATGCGCTCAAAACCGAGTTTCGACAACTTGGCGTGAAGCGTCTGATTCCAAATCAGCGGCACCTGCCTTAAACCATACAGACTCTTGAGCAAATGGCACACATCGTCATCGTCGCCCTCCTCCAAGCCGTCCGGTCGTACCATGTAGATAGTCTCC
>NW_008649072.1:103531-105206 GCF_000247585.1 Phytophthora nicotianae INRA-310
GATTTATCGCGATAGATGAACTTGTATGATCCGACCAGGATGGAGCCGACCTGCGCTCCCAAACCTTTGCTCAAACAGAGCGAGACCGAGGCACGAGATCGTCCATTGGGATTCCAGAGGCCACACTGGTATTGACCAGACGAGCGCCGTCGCCGTGAAGAAGGAGGTTACGCTCGTGGCAGAACTGTTCGACGTCGAGGATGCGTGGCATCGGTAAGACCCGGCCATCATGGGAGTTCTGGGTTTTCTCGATCTCAACAAGTCTCGTGCGGAAGTAGTGCACGTCATTGTCGCAAATTACGTTGTGGATATCCTTGATGTTGAGTATTCTGTTCGGCTGGTTGGGCACCGTGTGCAGACTCACCCCCATGCATGCTGGAAAGACCATAGAAACTTAGTGCAGTTTCGTAGTTACAGGCGAATTTTTGTTGGATCTACCCACGGCTGACGCCGCCTTCGTAGACGAAGATGTGAGACTTATCTCCACAAAGGGCTACATCCCATTGATTGCTGTATGTGCCGATAGCGGTGAAGTTCGACATTGCGCCACTACAAAGCTATCTCACGCTCTGGAAATGAACATGGCGCATGAGCGCGAGGAGAATACACCGTTGAAATAGCTGACAGAGCCTCACAACACTGAAGAAGCAGATAGAGAAACCAAAGTTGCTGTCATTTTCTGAAAATATACAGAAGTAGCTACAGACGAAACAAGGGAGGAATGATATTAACATCAACATACAACCTCGACCAAAACCGAGATCAAGATGACCATATAGGGTAAGGATTTTGAAATCACTGAGCTTTACCTTTCGCCCTCGAAGACCACGAAGAACGAGACTTTCTTGAGCGCATAGTGTTGCATCTTCTGGAAGTGGGTGTCGTTCTGCTGGCTGCAGCGGAATGTCCTCCACTTCTTCTGCATTTTCAGCGTCGGCACTGATTGAACGTGTCATAGACTCCAGAAGAGCTGCAACTTGTGTATCTTCATCAGATTCGTTCATCACCGATAGAACTTGCTCCCAGTAAGATACACAGTCAACTTCTGCGCTATGTTCGCTATCGTCTTCTTCATCAATAAGATCATCAGCATCTTCTGGTAGAGTTTCGCCTTCTCTAAAGTGTACCGCCACGTTACGGCGAGAAGTTGAGCTTCGTCGCTCAGGGGAACCAAACGCCAAAACTCGATCAGGCTCGGTTGTTGGAACCAGACGCTTAGCAGGGCTCTCCAGAACAATTTGCTTTTCACTGGTCATTCGTACATGGCTCCGAACAGCAGTAATCTTTGCGGCTTTCCCAGCGTCCATGCGGTTGCGGAGTGCTGTGTGGATCAACGCTCGCTCTGAAAAATACCGCTCGCAAGTCACAGTGTTCACTGTGATCAGCATATCCTCAACGCGAGCTTGGGTAATGTGCTAGTAGGCTTGATGCGCTGCATATACTCCCAATAAGCAGCTAGCGTCGGTAACGAGGAATTCACAAAATTGTCAAGCGTCTTCTCCTTCTTCACAAACTGCCCGCTCAGCCAGTCTGACATCTCACCGACTAACGCTTCAGAACCACAGGGAAAAAACGTTTGCAATAATAATAAAGGGTTATCTTTCTAGGGTTAGGCACGACCAGATTTACTTGCGTCCCTCTCTGCTTACAGCCAATTGCAGATAACAAAAGCCCC
>NW_008649072.1:107271-109175 GCF_000247585.1 Phytophthora nicotianae INRA-310
CGATTATCTGACTGGGGTGGCGTCCCTAACAAACTTCCGATAATCAGCGCTATCAGTGATATTCTCCAGATCGGTCACCATACTGGTAGACAGCTTCGCAGCATCCTTGTAATATGATAGAGCGCAAGCATGAAGAGAGGTTGCTCGCACATCGCCCACCTTGCTTCAACCAGTTTCGTTAATTCATCACTGTAGACACTCCTTCGGAACTTTTCGTGCAAGTCTCGTAGAACAATGACGACGTCTGCAAGAGTGTTTTCTTCGTTTTGCAATTTAAGCGAAGCAAAATACAGTGGACTTGTCCCTTCTTCAGCATCCTGAAGTAACGACCACAATGTTTCCGTTTCGAACACAGAACACGCCTTGGCAAACTCCTAATCACCTCGAAACGTGATTGCAAAGAGACGGAGGGCGGTTTGCACCCCGTAAAAGTGAGGCAAAAAAACGTTGCATTGAATTCCAACGGGTTGTACACAGATCAGATAGTTTCCACTCTCCACCATAAGTTTGAATCACCATATCTTGAGCACGTTTAAGCCATTTAGCAGATGACGCGTTAAGCGTCTTCACAGCCTTTTGAGCTTGCGTCGTGGCGGATCGGAACGTAGGTGAGCTGAGTAGCTCTTCATAAGATTGTTTATATCATGAGCGAAGCATTTCAGGAAAACAACATCAGGCCACCGCAAGGCAAGTATCCGACGAGCTCGACTGCACTGAGATGCGTCGTCGGTAATTGCAGCGCCAATCTTCCAACCTTTGGTCTCGGCATCGATCATTATACACTCCATTTACTTTGCCAATGTGAATCCATCATGGCTCGAGTCGGTCGGAAAAAGACCAAACGTAGTGACGGCTCCATACAAAGCAAGTTGACACCCTAATAGGTGTTTTTTGTAATGTTTTGCCAGATGTCGCTCAGAAAGTTCACTCTTCCACCAGTGCGATTCTGTTTGCCCCTCATTTCTTCATCTTCCCCTGCCGCACCTTTTTCAGCGTACATCGTCAACATGGGCCCGCCGAGCGTCCTTCTACCAGGTAAATAGTTTACTGCTTCTGGGCCCAAGCGGCCTAAGCTTTCAACAAATCGTAGTGTACTTGGGCGCTCGATAAATGAATCGGGTAAGCGGTTACCAACCTGGAACTCAAGCAAGTCGACGAAAATGCTGTCGGCGTCAGCTTTGCTTGCAGGCTGAGGGGTAACACTAAGACTCGCCGATCGATCTACTTGGTGGTGATGGGGCCGGTCTGAAGCCATTTCCAATGCGGCGCGAGCCATGCGAGCCTCTGGTGTCAGTGTTGCCAGATCAGGTTGGATAATCAAACTGGTTTGATGATGAGCGGTTTTGATGTTGATGGAAGTTTCATCGCAGTTCCTTGGTATGATGAGAAAGGATGGCCACATTTCAGCACACTTAAATTTTGTATTGATCGGTTAGGAGCGAATCTTGTCCAAACAAGATTCAAAGGGTCACTATTCAGGTCAAAATTTTAAAACTTTGAAATTTGTGACGCAGAATACCGTCAAGGTATCAGTCAGCTTCGACATCAGCATTGGCTCACGATCCCTCTTTAACCTGTCTAGTCACCGTCAATACCAACACAAACTCCTAGTCGAATGAAATCATGGCGTATCAGCCATAGCGGAATGTAAGCAACCAGGACCGGTGGCGATGGCCGGAAAATGCCGTTCTTCAATGACGTTCCGGTTTGGTCGAACTCGGCCAGCGGCTCAGAAGGCTGTGCAGTGGGCCCAATATCTCGCGCTTGCTATCATTTGTAACTTGACCAGCTAAGATGATATTCAAGAGGAGTTGATCTCAAGTGGCCGAGGTCGACCGCAACTACGTGGATGGCGCTACGGAATTTGAGCTGTCGTCAGGCATGGATAAAGATGCTATGCGAGC
>NW_008649072.1:112066-113373 GCF_000247585.1 Phytophthora nicotianae INRA-310
GTGGATACCTTGCAAGAAACCTTCCGGCAAGGCTTCATCCAAACATACTACAAGAAATTAACCCGTCCTCCTGTTAAATTCACAACTTGCTTGAGTGAATTTTCCTCATCTACGATGCCTTCTTTGGAGTAGGTATCAAGGATACGTCCGCCGAGAATCTGATGAGTTGGAAGTGATGGTATTTAGTGCTTGTTCAAGAACGCGAACAAGCGCCGCGTAGACGGGCGCGTGATGAATAGGTCTGGTAGCTGGTTGTCGGCTTGATACTCCACTAGTAATCGTTCGAACTTAGCTTTATCCTTCGGTCCGAAACTCGATAAAGTAAGTAGGGATGGCCGTTTGTCTGGGTGGGCTTGCTGCGTTGTGTACACCATCAGCATCCACGTATTCCCTAAACTCTGGCATACTTGGGCGAGCCCATCGAGGCGCATGTTGACATGAGCGGAGATGCTTCTCAAAGTTGTTCTGGCGAGCAAGAATGTCCTCAATCACAACTAGTGGTGCATTTCTTCTCCTTGCTTCCTTTGCGGCAGCAATACAGTGGCGGTAATGATGAAAGAAGTTAGACCGGTTGCAGGGCTTGTCTGTTTTCTCAAGATGAGTGCGAGTCGTACACGGCCTGGTAGGCATTTCGCCACGTTTAGCTCACTGGAGTCCTTAGAACTCGGTTTACGATCTTGGAATGGATCGCTAGATCGGATCCCCGAGAAGGCTACTAATAGAATAGATACTGTGCGTGACTCCTGATTTCTAGTTTGGTCAAGGTTTAATCGTTTTATAATCGTGCCGTGAACGAGCGAAGAACGCGTTTAAGCGAACGTTCAAAGAAACGGTCTGATGGAATCAACCGCTGATCGTCAACACTGCTGGTGTGTATTGACATCCATCGAGGTGTCTACGAAGAGCTGTTTTGCTGCCATGGATCTTGCTGACGGCAACGGGCGCTCTGTTCGCAGACAATGGTGGAAAAACTCTCCATGATTGTTTCTCCGCTGATCCAGCTTCTGGAAGCGTTTCCGAACTGGATCCGGAGTTCTCCCCATCCTCGCTTCTGCTGTCAATGAAGTTTTGGATCCAGATATGACTGCTTTAATGGGCTCCCGCCTGCTAGTCGGCATCTCCCTCGGGTCCCGAGTCGGGAGGCCAGCGATCGAAGACAGGCCACAAATAAGCCTGGGTCTGTAATTCATCAAAATCGGTATTGACGGGTTATGGCATACACATTCTTTTTCGTGTGTAAAAAGATAAAATAAAAAGATTAAAATATTTTTATTTTTATTTCGTAAATAGTCGAAACGAGATTTTCG
>NW_008649072.1:116308-117798 GCF_000247585.1 Phytophthora nicotianae INRA-310
CACAAGAGGATTTAACCCGAGCTCTGAATTGGCTTGCTCGTAGCCAGGATGCTGTGCCCTCACAAGCGATGGTTCGCTGATCATTGGGCAAAGACTGCTGTTGGTGCTGTGCCTAAAGGCACATTTGGCCCCTCTGTGCTAAAAGCACGGTCCAATCGGATTATACAGAGCTTGTATATCACGAACAATGCTGACCCGCGCACGTGGAAACGGATCGCGCTTAGAAAGTAAGATCAGTTGTGGATACCTTGCAAGAAACCTTCCGGCAAGGCTACGTAACGCCTCCAGTGATGTCATTTGATGAAGTAATGATTCCGTCATGGAGCCGCCATAACGTCACACGCCAGTTCATGAGGGACAAGCCTCACAAATGGGGAACTAAGTTGTTCATGACCTGCTGTGCTGGCTCGGCTTACTATCTTCATTACATTGCGCGCACAAACCGCTGAAATCTACTGTTTTTGCCAAGTAGCACATATTGTATAATGACTCATGTTGGTGAACTATATGCTGTATATACAACGTGATAGGATTGAGGTCTACTGCGGGGAGAATCAGGACTCGAACGAGCTCGGAGGGGAACCACCAACGCGGTTTTCAGCGGACCCGATCTTAGGCCCCGCCGCCGTCTAGCGGAATCTCCACAAGGTCCTCCCGCCCCGTCGAGAGGGCGTGTTCCACTCTGTGGTCACCGACCGCTTTTACACATCCGTGCAGCTCGTACTGCAGTTGCTTACTCGCAACGTGTATCTAATGAGGACTATACAGGCAGATGAGAAGGGATTTCTTTTTGCTCTTGTTGTCAAAGAAGCCAGCCGTCCCAGGCGTTGAGCATGGTGCTGCAACGATTGCAGTATCCAACAGCTCCCCACAACGGCAAGTCCTTCAATGGTGGGATCGTTTGCCGGTCTATCTACTTTCTACTGGAAGTAACACTGTGATGAAGACTGTTGATAAGTTTGGTTTTATTTGTTTTGACACTTGGGTGAAGCTAATTTTATCGTGTGTATTAGGGCGACATGGTCCTGTCGGCCGCAGAATCACCATTCCCTGCCCCTCCGCGATGCGTGATTACCATCCTTGGAGAGGTGGGCTAGACCTCCACGACCAACTGCGACTGCAGCGCTCTTCGCTGCAGCTGTCTGTGCACTTTCGCAAATCCTACAAGACGATTTCCTGGGGCTCCTTGACATGGCAATGGTCAATGCCTCTAACTTATACCGCGAGGTGCTCAAGCGGAGAGAAACAGCACCAGCAGGTCATGCGGAATTTCGGGAAGTGCTACAGACTCAGCTACACCAGACGACTAATGATGACTTCGAAGAGGTATATACAACTTGTCGGGATGTCAACATGTTGTATATTCTACATGTGTGACTTGCGCCAACGCACGTTTCAACAGAGACTTCTGGTGCACACAAGCTGTCTGAATTTCCTGTGTGGGTTCAAGTGCGTGAGGGGGTCAGAAAGCGGCCCCAGCATCAGTGTAA
>NW_008649072.1:120213-121715 GCF_000247585.1 Phytophthora nicotianae INRA-310
AGTGCCATTGACACCGTGGTCGCTCGTGCATATTGGTCCTGGCTCTCTTGTTTCGTTTCGCTTTAGCAGGCAGAGGATCTAGGATGTGAATGGCAGCTATTTGATCTTGGTCGGGGTTATGTTGGACCCACCTGTGCTTGTCAAAGTGGGATAGCATTAGATTCTATAATATGCGCCAGATCGTGGACACACGGACGCCCCGTGTACTGCACAAACACACCAATGCAGTCCGAAGGTGGTCCACCCTCTATAATCCTCTTGTGGGCCCATGACCAAAGCTCTTCAGTCTTGTACAAAGCCCAGTTTGTTATGATTTTCACGCATGCTGAAAATTCGTTGAACTGCAACTTGTAAGGCACAATCGTTTCGTTACGGCTGACGATTTCTTTCGTCCGGGATGCCGAAGACACCCACCAAGGTAGGAGCTTGTTGAATAATGTAAATAAGTCGCCTCGAGTTGATTTGACCCAGCGCTTGCACTGCGCATGAGTTCCCTCCACTATTGAAGTATCTCGAACAGTGGAGGGAACTCATGCGCAGTGCAAGCGATTCATGCAAACCTTAACGAATTAGTTTTCATATTTCCACCAGTGTTCATCAAGGTAGGCTGCTAGTTGGCTATTAGCATGGACCAGAGCTGCCTTATTGAGGCGAAGCACCTCTTCAGTCTCAGAATCTACCGTTCGATAAAACAGAGCCATGAACTTGTCTGTGGCCAAAGAGTTCGTGTACTTGGGCTGACCTGGAGCTGGATTCACCACTGGAATCTTGCCTAGAACCTCTCGTGCATTGCTGAGACCATTCTTATTCATGTGCCATCGACACAGAACCGTAGGATCGTCAGGGAAAACTCGTGCAAGAGCGTTCGTTAAAGCTTAATCGATGTCATGGGCAATCCCGCTCGGGACAGGTACATCATACTCCAGCATCAGAAGACGAAACATGTTAAAAGCCCACGTATAGCCAGTTCTTTTCTCTCCGGGTAGGCAAGCCTGACACACCGGAAGGACAGTATCCATACCAGTAAGGGAGATGACATTCAATAGCGGGAGATCAAATTTGTTTGTTTTGTAGGTGCAGTCCATCACTATAACGTCGAAATGAAAAATTTGTAGAGATTAGCCGTGACAAAGTGGGCCCACAACACGTACTCGAGGCGCTGTGTTTCAGCATTAGCAGTGTTTCGGTAGAAGAATCCTTCGTCGTTTAACTACTTGAAAAGAGCTTCAATGGGGGGTATGTCGCGAGAATCTGTCGGCGAGCAGCGTTTTTCACATTCGAGATTTCTTTAGATCATTGCGCTGGGGTCTTGATTCAGCACGGTTGCGTATATATTGGCAACGGGAACGCCACCTGCAGACTGGGCCTCAATTACATTTTCCAAAGTTTGCTGCGTAGCTTCGCTTGTAGCTTGCACCGCCCTTGATCTATGAGCAGCATGAACTCGAGCATCAGTAGATGGCTTGTGGTTGTGAATAGCACTTCCGTTCCCTGTGTGGACA
>NW_008649072.1:124550-125770 GCF_000247585.1 Phytophthora nicotianae INRA-310
GTAATAACGCCTCCTTGAGCTTAAGGTTGAGAAATAGGGACCCCTCACGTCGTAGAAAGAGAAGTCTGTGGCTTCCGATCGCCAGGTAGTTTCAGCATGAATGGTTATACTGCTATTTGTTTATGAATAGCTTTATTGCTTTTTCTTGATTTCTGTCGGCAACGCCAAAAATGGATTTTCCGTTGCGACGAATAATGATAATAATAGCTGTTTTCGTCGACAGAGGCAAATCTATTTTTTGCCGTTGCCGACGTAAAGTATATCTTTTATTCTGAATTTTTGTTTTTTTTATGTGAGGGCCCTCCTTAGTTTTCTCCCCTCTAGAGGCGGGTAAGGATAGCGAATGAGGATGAGTTGGATAGAAATGGTTGCTAGCTGAAAGTATTCAATCAGATTGTCCACGTCAACAGGTATAGTTGTGAAACTTCGTTCGACCTTTGTTCAATCATAGTAAAAGAGCCAATAAACAATGTAGTATATACGCAACTTCTGCTAGTCCACAGAGTACTTGACAACATGTATGGTACATAGCATTGCGCAGGATGTGAAAGCAGAAGAACTTCCTCAATACAGTACATATGTACTGTATTGACCCAAAATCGCAATTCCGTAAGAAACTAAACAAACACATCTGGGCCCTTCACAGAGACGGCTGCGTTCACTCGACCTATGTCTTCTTAGTCTGTTGTGGCGCCTGCGTCGACTTAAGGTACTGCATGGACTTGAGGTACTGCTTCGACTATCAGAGCTGCGTCGAGAGTTGCGTCGCATTTATATTTAAGGCGCTGCGGTAGGGCTATGGTAGGCTGACATGCTGCACAGGGCTGCCGAAAATTGTATCTTAATCTATTGTAGCTACCAAGAGAAGTTAGATAATTGTCACGAGCTAGTTGATATCAACGATAAATTATTGCATTAAGAGAAACAAAGAAATAGATAGTCGATATAATAGAGCTTCATTGACCAATTATCGCGCTCACCTATTCAGACGTTTCGACCGTACGGGCATCCCAAAATCTCTCGTTTTGACGCAGGAACAGAAGCATTTCCAGCGTATACGGCTGCAGAGAGTGCCGTTGCAGCCCGAACGTTGCTCGAGCGACGCTGAAAACGCTGCAAACGCTCGAGGTCGGCGGAATCCGACTCAGCAGCTCATAATCTGGTTGGTGCTGCTTCAGGCGGCGACGCTTTTGAAGTCGCTCAACGAACGAGGCTCCCGC
>NW_008649072.1:128145-130615 GCF_000247585.1 Phytophthora nicotianae INRA-310
AAAAGATTCGAGAGTCAGGATCTAAGGCGCCGCTCGTTCCAGAAGAATGGATCAACTACGCAAGAACATTCATTTGTACACATGGAGGGAAGTACAAGGCCAGGGACAAAGGGAAAGGAAAGCGGCAGCGCTCAAGGGCCTTGCAGTGCGGCGCACAGGTATGTCAGTATCAGTTGGGCTCAGCTGGGCTCAGTTGGGTACAATTATGCTCAGTTGGGCCCTATTCGGCTTAGCTGGGTATTTTCCAATTGGTTTACTTATGATTGGTCTGATTGGATGTAATTGTTGTCATAGATCAATGCCTGTGTGCAAGTGGTGGATACAACTGGCCCGAAGTTTGCTTTGAAGCTCACATCCGTGCGTCTGGAGCACAACCACCCGTTGTCAAGACACAATTATAACCAGTATCCGGACAACCGGACAGCGCTGGAACCCGACGTGCTGTCTACAGTGGACCATCTTCGCCGGGCTGGAGCAAAGAAGAAGAATATTTTGGCCTACATTCACGACAACTCATCGTGCATGCCAACCAGAAAGGACATTCACAACCTTGTTAACAGGCTGAAGAAGCAAGAACACACTGCTCCGACTAGTGCAAAAAGATTGAAAAGATGGATGATGGAGTTTGCCGAGGAGCCAGGCAACATTGGCCGCATCTTTGTAGATAACGTGCAGGACAAGGTATGATGTTATGGTTTGTTATTACTACTATTTCTACTATTTCTATCAAGTAAACTACTAACTCGACTGCAAATGTAGCGTATTGCTACATGCATTACTTTACAGACGAAGCACATGCGCGCTCTAGTTGAGAATCTCCCAGAGGTCTTGATGATTGACGCTACTCATGGCACGAATGTGTCCAAGTACAAAGTTTTTTCGATCATGGCTCATAACGCCTTCAGCCAGGGGCAATTTGTGCAGCATGCGGTGGTACAGAATGAGCGCCGCCCTACGCTACTGACAGCTTTGGAGGAGTTTAAGCGCAACAACCCCGCGTGGCCACGTATAAAGTGCATCCTCATCGACAAGGACTTCACCGAGATGTCGGCTTTGAAGATGGTCTTACCGGAAGCACTCGTGTTACTTTGCCAGTTTCATGTTTTAAAGTACCTGCGAGAAGAAATTGCTTCGGCTGAATATGGATTTTCTTCATGGCAGAAGCTACAATTGCAAGCGATCGTCAATCGTCTGGTCTATGCTAAAACGGAGCGAGAATTTGAGCGGTACCGCAAGTACATGCGTCACATTATGGCTGTAGGACGTGGAAGTTCGTCACGTTCCGGGTTCAGACAAAGTCAGTCAGGTGCTGGTTTTCCTGAGTCGGGTGCTGGAATTGCTCAGTCGGGTGCTGGTTTTGTTGCAACCGAGGAACCTCCTCACCCTTTTGACGCATATTTCGCCAGAAATTGGGACTCGTGTCGTCATATGTGGTGCTCTTTCGAACGGCAAAACGCCGTCACCCTTGGAAACAATACTAATAACCGAATTGAAGCGTCCTGGAAACAGTTAAAGGACCTTGTGAATTGTTTCCTGGGCGTGGACGAGTGTATTACGGCCATCATGTGGTACCAAGCACAGGCAGAGCGAGAATTCATGAACTCACTGAGCGATCTAACTGTTGTACACAATCCAACCTACGATCGAGAGATGCGTTTTGTAACGAACATGGTGAGCGAGCATGCGTGTGAACTCATTTATGAGCAATATGCCTACGCTATCGCTGGGGTCAAGTACAAGTTCTATGAGCCTGTTCCCGACGTGATTATTATCGAGCACATTTCCGATGCGGAAGACGCCCTAGACGAACTCCGGTCCGAATATTCAGTCTCCAAACGCGATTGGACGTGCTCATGTTTGTTCATGAGCTCAAGATTACTTCCCTGTCGTCACGTATTTTTTCTTCGCAAGGCTCTCGGCTGTGAAGACACAATCCCTACACAGTCATTGAATCCAAGGTGACTGTTAGCAACGCTACGTCGCACAATGAAGGACGAGCGCGTAAGTGTTGCACGTGAGCCTTTTGCTGTTGGTAGAGTTCTGGAAGAACCGAGTGCTGTCTGGGATAGTAATCGTAAATTTCGCGAGGCAAATGTGGTTGCGTCTACCATTACTGAGCACATGAGTGGACTGGGGATGCGTGAGTACAGGGTGGCAATGAAGGCACTACGTAGCGTTGCTACAATGTTCAGGCACGGTGAATTCGATGCATTCAGCGGTTCCCCTCCTGGTGAATTTGGCTCCGCTGCTTCGCATGATCGTGTAGGTGAAAGAGAGCCTTCGACAATTGCGACTGAAGTGGATTATAGTGCGACGCTCACGACGCGCGAAGGAGATGCTGTGGAGATGGTTCCGCAAACTGCGACTGGGTTATGCAGCGGAGACGATCGTCCGCTGAGCTCTGGTGGTCATGTGCCTGTTCAAGCCCAGTCGGGTGCCGTTGGGCACACAGTCGGTTCAATCGGGCACA
>NW_008649072.1:131715-135117 GCF_000247585.1 Phytophthora nicotianae INRA-310
CGAAATCATCAGAGACGCACTGAGCGGGCTTACACGTGAGAAGGTGTTGATACCTGTGAATTGCAATGGGAGCCACTGGTGTGGAGTCATGATCGACCTTGAAGGCGGTACAGTGGAAGTGTACGATTCAAGCTCGTCTTCATACACGATGAGCGTGCGTGTATTGGCACAGACGTTGGTTCATTTGCTACCTACAAGTGTGCAAACGCCATTTCGTGTGCGAGTTTTTGATTCTGGACTTGGAGTTCAGACTGACAGCTACAACTGTGGAATCTACGTGTAGCTCGCATTTGAAATATTCTGTGGTGCTGAACCACTAGGATACGTGGACAAAAAAACACTGCAGTGCCTATGGTACCGCTATCTCCGTATGTGTCTGTAGGCTAGCTCTACTGCTAACTTTGAATACACGTTTTCTTTCATGCATACATTAGTATCCAATTCAGTCAATGCGTTTTGTGGTTGATTCTGCTTGCGTAAGTACAAGTGTAGCCTAGAACTTCGTGGTGCATGAACACTTCGGATATCCAGTTCCACGTTGACCAGCAATCCGGCTATACGTATACAAGCCAGGTCCCACTCTTTTCAGTTGGGCTTCATTCGTGCCCATTTGGGCGCAGGTTGGGGCTATTTGGTCACAATTGGGTGACACTTGGGTGCAATTGGCTCGTCTCAGATTTCTCAGTTGGGCGCAGCAGCATGTGCCATTTACTTTTCGGCTACCCTGATGCTGCGGCGATGCATATATATATATATAAGGTGCTGCGGTAGGGCTGCGGTAGGATGACATGCTGCGGTAGGGCTGCGGTAGGATGACATGCTGCGGCGGCGTTGAGGGGAGCTGCCTTAACGACTGAAGGAGCGTCGGTTGGATGTGCTGTGGCGAGTAGAGCTGCCGTGGTGGGAGGAGTTGCCTCGTCGACTGGAGTCATTGCGTCGGTTGGAGGTTCTGTGGTGAGTGGAGCTGCCGTGGCGAATTGAGCTGCTGTGTCGAGTGAAGGATCGGCATGGGGAGCTGTTGTCGAGGCTGTGGTGAGTTGAACTGCGCCGAGTTGAGGAGCTGTAGTGGGTGGGATCTGCCGATGGAGCGACAGGAGCGTCTTGGATTCCAAGTAGTTCGATTGCGCTACGCGTTTGCGATAACTGGCGAGTTTGCGACTCACCTGAAGCCACAGTAAAGGCGATGACCCACGCCGATGCTTCGTTGACTTGGGTTTCGCTAGCGGCTACTTTGGCGATGATGGATTCCTGGATGCGTGCCTCGTGAGCAGCGAGCTTTTCTTCAGCAACACCTGCAATCACATCGCGGAATACCAGCAGCGAAGACGTCACGCCTCCTGCCGCAGCCTCCACACGCTTGGCAAACTTCGTGAGGACGGTGTTTGGGAATACGCAGGAGTTGTCGAACGCCCGGATCAACCGGTTGACTTCCGCTCGGGCAGGTTTGTCATTTACGAAGTCATGTCGGCACGATACGCTCGCTCTCCACCAAAGTAGGTATGAAGATGCCATGATAACTCTTCATTCACCAATGTCGGAGGATATGAATTAGCGAAGTGGCTTTTGACGGAGGAAACGACATGTAAAAAGTGTGCAGGGCTCGAGTTACATTTACTAGCCTATTTCCCGAAGATTTCACAGAACGATTTCCAGTACATGTAGTGTTGGCGAACGTAGTGGACGGGCGTATTAGTTTAGGTTGCTTCCTCAGCTCAAGCACTGCAGTAAGTACCAACAAAACCCAATAGTTTATTGCTAAACTTTGGTAAGAATAGAAAACGACAACAACCTGCTTCGGTGATCGAAAGTGGTCACAGGCTGATCAAGTACTATTTTAGCGAAAGGTCTAACGATGCAATGAGCTGTTTGATATCATTCAAACACCGCACGGTGCTCATTAAAGCGAATCTAGTAAACCAAGATTCCTGTCAGTTATGCGCTGCCGCCACTGCCTTCGACACTCTCACTGCCTTCAAAGTCAAACTCCGTTAAGAATCGCCGAAGAAAAGGAACAGTCTCACTGCCGTCATCTTCAGCACTTTCACTGCCTTCACTACCTTCAACCTCTTGGAGGAAACGCTCGCCGTCTGTGCTCTCGCTATCGTCCACTTCGGCACTTTCGCTGCCCTCGACCTCGCTCAAGAAGCGATCGCCATCCACGCTGGCACTGCCTTCATCTTCGGCACTTTCGCTTCCTTCAACATCCTGAAGGAAACGCTCGCCGTCTGTGCTTTCGCTGGACTCGTCCACCGCACTTTCGCTGCCTTCCACTTCAACTAGGATGCGCTGACCCGCAAGACTGTCGCTACCCTCGTCGTTCGCTGCACTTTCACTGCCTTCGACCTCTACAAGAAATCGATCACCGTCGAAGCTTTCACTGGATTCGGCTGCAGCACTGTCACTTCCCTCCATTTCGACAAGGAATCGTTCGCCGTCCGAACTCTCGCTTGAGTCCACTTCAGCACTGTCGCTGCCTTCAAGCTCGAACAGAAAGCGCTCGCCTTCGGCGCTGTCACTGGAGTCGAAGCTGGCATCAAAGCTGGTCAAGAAACGCTCTTTGGTGTCTACGGTACGGAGACTGGCAGCGTTGACACCGTCGAAAGTGGCGAGTGCCAGGGCGGCGGCAGCAGCGAACCCGATGATGGTGTTCAACTTGGTCATTGAAGGTGGTGGTGAGTGTGTATGTGTAGTGAGTGACTTGACGGTCGAAGGCGAATTTGAAAATGTCTAATTGACCTCGTTGCTAGGAGCCCCTGCCTGCCTCTGCGTGCACATGACCGAAGGTGCTGATGAGGTAGATGCTTGAATTTGATTCACTTTTTGTTTTGGTGGAACAATCTCATCCGTAAAACGCGATGAAGGTGGTCCGTTTCTTAGGCAGAAATACCTCGATTGCAACCTTGAGTAGTGTATAGAGAATGCCATCGAAACTTCGCAACTGCAGGACAGTCGCAAGCCGAGAGAGCAAAAGTTTGCAAAACTCGTCCAGCGAAGCAAAATAGCTACTTTTAAGTTGTATCGTGGCCACGTGTGAGCTGGGAAGCCACCAACATCGCGAGGCATCTCATGCAGAAGAACTCTGTTGGCAACAACACAAATAGCTGGCATCATTATGCTATTTCCGGTACCACCAACATTTGATGATAGTGAAACATCCTTCCGACTTATTCTACCTACGAGCGAGAAGCAGCATGGTAGCGACTAGCTCCAACTCTACAGCAGCTCTAGTTCTGTGCAATTGTTGCGACCAGCTCCCCATGCCGAATTGCCTGCATGACATTTTCAGTCCTTCATGAATAAAGAATTGAGACCAAGTTGAAGTGATTTCATTCATGAAAATGAGAATATTTCCATGTTTCTATCCGCATACCCAATTTTCAATTTCCCGCCCATTTTCTATCG
>NW_008649072.1:135722-147515 GCF_000247585.1 Phytophthora nicotianae INRA-310
CAATTGCCAAAGAGACGATTGCCAAATACTCAGAGTCGCCACTGAACCACTTTGAAAAATTGTGAGAAAACGAAATAAACCATTAGTGAAAAGCTGTTTTCTTTTTTCTTACTTTTTGGGTCATGCAATAGCTTCGGTACAGTTGGCTGGCGTTCCGTCAGTTGAACGAGCAGAAGCTTTTGGACGAGATGGAACGGAATGTAAGCTTGAAGGTGAAGAGTTTGCCGAAGAACTTGATGATCGAGTGCTTGATGGTGTTTGGTGGAGGAACTTGTGCATGAGTGCGAAGTCAGCACGTAAACTTGTGCCGTCAGTATTTCGATGATAACGTCGACTACCGACGCTTCCTTGTGTCAATGGACGGCGTTTCAGCTGAGCTGCAGTTGTAGCTGCTGTTGGGGATTGCTGAGATTCCTGGGATCGACTGGAGAGACAAGTGGTGATAGGGATGCTGGCGGTGAAGGAATCGGATCGATGTCTGCTCCGATCTCGAGTTCCTAAAAGCGATAAACGGCCGAGACTGATCTTGCCGATATTTATGTGCGTTGAGTCGCTGGTCGGTGAAGCACTTAACGGGTCAGAGAAATCGCCTTCTCTAGTTCGTCGGAAACGCTCTCCTTCACGCCACATCTGTGACTGCATTTGACCAAGAAACAATTGCCGTGCCATTGGGATTTTTACGGGTAGGCAGAACTGAAGCCAACCGATTGCTTCATCTGATGTGAAATTCGAGTGTTTCATGAGGTAACAACCAATGCAAGTAGCAGCCGACACACAGCCAGAATCATTCGAGGTACTCACGGCGATCAAGCCTTCCGTGCCTTCACAAGCTTCCAGGAATCTATTCACTAGTCTCTGATCCGATGGAAGGAGTTTATCACCAATGGGTAATGCAGATGGAGAAGTGGTAGGAGATGAAATGTCCAGTACTTCCAACCCTTGTGCGGTAAAAGTACTGACGTTGCTGTGGGTTTTGCCTAATATCACCAGAAGGGATATCCTTCGACGCTTCAAGGCTAAAATGGAATCTCCCTCCTGCTTCGTATCATCAATTGCATCCCCACTTTCGCCAAACGATGTGCTGTATACGATAAAGCGGCGCGATACTGTTCGTAGATTTGGTTCATCGTCACTCTGCTCTCTGATAGAATCCCGTGCTGAGCCCAGGAGTTTCTTTTCCAAACCTTTTGCAATTCCTGCAAGTGATACCAACAGATTTGGCGGGTCAAGTAGCTCAGCTGATGACAAGAATGACGATAAAAGATAGGGAAGATGCTCGAAGGGGGCCAGCGCTTCGCTCGGCGGTAATTGAAGATACAAAAGCCGCCATCGGCATATGAGGTGAATCACTTGAATTTCTTCTCGAAGGTGCCGCCTTCGTAAGAAAAAATAGTGCACATTTTTGGGTCCAACATCTGCCGATTGCGTCTGTACTTGGTCTTCAATGGTTGTGGTAGAATTCAAAACACTCGTGAGAAACGCGTTAAAACGAATTGTCTGTGAAATTCCGAGATAGGATTCGCTAGGAGGAAGCTGCTCTCGAAGTGATATGAAGTGAATGCCTGGTGTTCTCGGGAAAATATGCCGTTCCGAGGTTGATACTGAGTTTGGTGTGTAATGGTTTGTGTCCCTGGTACGATGGATAGAGCAGGTTGTTCGCTCATGAATCACCACAAGATAAAATCGTCGGGGGAAAATCTCGATTGGAGCAGGTGAAAGACCAGTTCGACGCCTCATGCCGCCACGACGGATGAAATCCTTGAAAGACCGGAATAACAGCAATTTAGAGTGATCAACGCAGCATGAGCTGGCAGTGCCAATGAAGTCGATTGGGCTCCAAAGTGGCAGCTTGACGGCAGTTTGCCAGTCTAATGCTGGTAGAGCCTAAAAATACTGGGGCGTCAAACGGAATCAAAAAAATGCTCATACCGTCGGTAATCGCGGAAGTGAAGAAGAGTGAGACTCTGAATAATGTCGAGCTTGGCTCCATTACTGACCCCGCTTTCGAAGAAACAACGGGGGAAAGCCAAGAAATACATTGCTGTCGACCAGTTCAATGGTGGCGTTAGTCCTTACCTGCCCCTGGCACATAGCCATTCACGGACGAAGAAAGCTAAGAAAGATGGCGGAAGAAAGGGCCCTAGAGTGGTGAATTCCAAGCTTGCCTGTCAGTTTGAAGAGGCCATGAGGAGACGCGACTTTCGACAGGTTCTGTGGATGATCACCAATGGTGACATTCCTGCCAACTATGAGACGAAAACTGGGGAAACGGCGCTACTTGCTGCTGTGTCTGCGAAGAATCTGGATGCACTCGCAATGTTGATGACAAGGTACGTTTTGGGTTGTGGTATTGATTGTTAGATTGGATGAGTAATGACGAGTTTTGCTGATACAGTGGGGTTTCCATCGATACTCCTAACCGAAGAGGATACACACCGCTGATGAAGGCAATCGCCGTTGCTGTACCGCAACACAGGTCTGCAACCAAACAAGTGTCGGATATCTCGGTATTATCGAGCAACAATATCGAAGAGCTGGAAAATACAAGCGCTTCTGTGAATGATGTCAAACCTGGGATTTATGACAACGATATTGTCGCGAGTGTCCTGGAATATGATCCGATTTTGATTCAAGCGGATCAATCCGGAAGAACCGCGTTTGACTGGGCTAAACTCACAGGGAACACACAAGCGTTTAAATGGTTGGAGAAACGGCAGCATGAGAAATCCCTAAAGTATCAGAGTTCCGCAAACCGTCAGGAACGAGTGGCCCAATGTCAAGAGCTTTTGAGTTTCCACGAAGAATGCATTCAACGAATTGAAAGCTTGATTGCACCTCAGTTTTTCAATGAAGATGAGTTGGTAAAGTTTCTGAAGACAACGACGATAACAGCAGCCGAATTCACTAAAGCCTTTGATGATCTCAAGGCAATGGACAACACTCCGAGATCTTTACCGTTCCGATCGCAATTCTATGTCAATATCGAAACACGAGAAGGGTGGACGCCATTAACGAAATGTGCAGCTTTCGGCTACGTTACTGCAGTCCAGGAATTGCTAGCAATGGGTGCTGACCTTCAATACGAGACGAGACTTCGGCATACTGCTATGACATGGGCATCCTATTGTGGACACGAAGCTGTGGCTTTGCACTTACTTCGCATTGGAGTGGACGTGAACCAAAAGACACGAGATGGTAAAACTGCCTTGATGCATGCAATCAGCAACTCACAAGTCAAGATTGTGCACCACCTACTTATCGCTACTCGTGACGAGTGTTTCCCAGCGCAACCAATCGAGTCGTTCTCCACTGAAGTTGATCCAAATATGCAGCTCCAATCCAAGATTAAAGCTCGTATTTCTGCTCGAAAGACAATGGAGCACAAATCCATCGAAATTGAATGGCACAAAACGTTCTTAAAGAAGATGAAATGGCAGGATCAAACTGGTAAAGACGCTCTTAAGTTGGCACAGTATGCTGTGGAGCAAGCAGAGGAGGTTTACACTGAGTTACACGATGAATCGAGTTTATATCGAGAAGAAGAAGTACACCCAGCGATTCAAGTTCTCCGACAAGTTCATACTGCGATCAAAGAAGCAGAAGAGCACAAGAAGTACGTCGAACTACACGCAGAGCGCACGAAACTCACAACGTGTCACAATGATGGCTGCAGTTTTGCGGCTCCTAAGGATGTTCTGCCAACACACGAGCAACATCATTGCTCGAAGCGCACAATCAAGTGCGATAATTGCGATGCTATCTTGATTTTTGAAGATCGAGGTCATCATGACGCACAGTTGTGTCCTATGCGGCGTGTACAATGCACTAACTTTCAGTATGGATGCCAAGAGCAAATCCTCTATCGAGACAGAGAACACCATCTCAACCATCATTGTCGAAAGCGGGCGATGGAATGTCGTCTCATGTGTGGAGCTACGGTACATTTTGACAAGCTGGATGAGCATGAAAGCGCTCGATGTCCCTTGCGAATAGTTAAATGTGATCGAGGGTGTCAAGCGAAGTTTACTGCAAATTTTGCCAAAAATCATCGACTTCACGAGTGTCCGAAGAGAATGGTCTCGTGCAAGGGGAAGAATGGAGGCTGCGGTGTACTGGTGAAGTACGATGAAATGGATTTTCACTTATCTAAGTTGTGCGAGCTGAGAGAACTCGCGTGCAAGTGGGCCTCGTATGGCTGTGAAGAAAAGATCGCTGGAGTTGCAGCAGCTCGGTACAACCACGAGACCCACGAGTGTCCATTTCGCTTTGTATCTTGTCGCAACGGATGTGAGTTGAGCGGACAGTTTTTGGCTTGTTTTGCTGAGGAGCATTACCGTTGGCAATGTATGCTCG
Source organism: Phytophthora nicotianae INRA-310 (assembly GCF_000247585.1). Classification (NCBI taxonomy): domain Eukaryota; phylum Oomycota; class Peronosporomycetes; order Peronosporales; family Peronosporaceae; genus Phytophthora; species Phytophthora nicotianae. Next base: position 140,076 of record NW_008649072.1, read on the forward strand.
AAAAAACGCCTTGTCCGAATGAATGCCACGATGAACTGACAGGAGAAATATTGCAACTTCCTAGACACTTAATGATGACTCACGTGTTACAGAATGTTGGCGACTGTCCCTTAAGAAAAGCGCATTGTCCGCTAGATTTGTGTGGCAAGCACTTTCGACTGTTTGAAACAGATGCAGCTTTGGAGGGTGAAGATGACAGTTGTGGCAAACTGGAAAACAAATCAATCAGTTTGAATGCCATGCAACAACACATCAACATGTGCGATGTGTTTCTAGGCAAAATTCAGGGTTTGCAGCAACAATCTGCATCAGACCTGAGTGAGGAATGGATTCTGAACATTTTCGAGAAACCAGACACGGTGAAATTCCTCGTGGATTGGTTGCAAAGCATTCGCGCCAAGCTACAGCAGACTTACACTGAACTCAAGTTACAGAAGGACATTTCTTCACATGTTTGCCGCATTTTGACGTTCGATCCAAGTAAATCCCAACATTTAGTTGAGTTTTCGAATGGCCACTCGACGTGGATGTCACTAGAACAGCGTGAGTGTGATATTGTACTTCCTAACGATGTCGATGCGATGGAATCATGTCTTCAGTACTTTCGCTGTGGTCTTTTACCGGCCCAAACGCTAGGAACGCACATCGACGAGGATTGCTGCCATCGTTTAGTACCTTGTCCACTCAACTGTGGGCAACGATTTCCAGCACATACGCTTGAGTTTCACGTGGTAAAGCGCTGCAATATGCGCAATGCCTCCTGTCGACTTGGATGTGGAGAAATCATGGCATTCGGACGTCTATCGGAACACGAATCGGATCATTGCGAATTTCGATCTGTCTTTTGCGAGTATTGCCATTTATCTTTTTCCGTGAAAAATTTGGGAATGCATCTGGACAAGGAATGCCAGCAATTACCTCGACGTTGTCGATTTGGCTGCTCATCTAAAGTTGCATGGGCTGAAACTAAAGAACACGAGTCAAGTCAATGTCCTAAACGTCTAGTAAAATGCAGAATTTGTGATGAAGATGTTTGGTTCTGCGAGCGGGATCGTCACGAAAAAGATGAATGTCCGCTGCGAACTTATGGAAAATGTGACGACGGCTGCGGACAAATGCTACGCTACAACGAAATTGCGCACCATCTTCTCTTCAGTTGCGCAAAACGAACTGTTGAATGTAAAGAATGCAAACAACGAATGAAATTTAATTCTCTTCAAGAACATCATGAACTTCGCTGTCCACAACGAGTAATAACCTGCCGGAAAGGGTGTGGAGTGTGCATAAAGGAGCTCGACATCGACACACATGAGAGCGAAGAATGCACCAAACGACTGCTATTTTGTGAGAATCAGTGTGGACTGCATGTTCCATACTGCGAGTTGGAAGACCATTTGAAGTCAAAATGCACAATGCGAGTCATGATGTGTCCTACGGGCTGTCGTGAACTGGTATTTGCGTATCAGTATGAAGACCACTGGAAACGCTGTCGACAACGCGTTGTTCCCTGTGGTGTAGGCGGGAAATTGTGTGCTCGTCCTATTCGTGTCTGGCACATGGGGAACAAACTAGTGCGTTGTGCTGTCCACCGCGAAAACGCACTTCTCTGGGCTCTGAAATCCCAGGATTTGGATCTTGCAACTTATTTATTGCAAAATGTCGATGCTTTCAACGTGGTTAATGAAGAATTCGCGAATGGTTTCTCTCCTCTAGTACTCGCAGCGTCATTAGGGAACGTTGACCTAATTCAACTTCTACTTCGCTTCGGAGCAGACGTGAACTTGGAAACGTCTCGTGGCAGAACTCCACTATCAGAAGCTTGTATGGCTCTGGACGTGGAGATCGTCAAGTTACTGATCGATAATCGATCAAGTGTTACGCACACTAATAGACAAGGTAGAAATCTCTTGCAAATGGTTCGTGCATTTGCTGACTCCGAGAATTCGTCTAGCGAGGCGTCAGATAAAGTATCTAAGTGGAAGCAGATCATTCATTTGCTGGAGGAACAGGAAGCACTCGAACGTGCCCAGTGCGACCTGTTTATCGCTATCGCCAGCTCTAACTACGACCATTTAATTCAATGTTTCAAGTATTCTGCTAAAACACCGAGTCATGTATTTCCTACTTCAAACCCATTGGAAACACTACAAGAGCTGGTAACCGAGAAAGAAAAGCAAGCAAAAGCTGTGCGTGCAGAATTGGATGAAGCCATTCACGTGTTCAATGAGAGCATCGCTGAAACGGAGGCCAAACGTGTCCAAGCTGTTCAATTATCCTCTCAAGTCGACGATAGTTGTCGACGACTACAGAACGTGGAGAAAGCCGAAGAAGCGTCCGACATCGACTCAAGTGCTCTTGAAGCTGACATGCTAGCTATGATCCGTCAGATCACAGCACAAGACATCGCACAGCTGCTTAATTCCCACGTTCCGTCCGATACGTCATTAGTAGTAGTAAAAGCACTCTCGCTGTTGTGTGGAGTAGTTCCTCGTGGACGACGGAATGCGACGGAGTATACTGACGTCGAATGGTGGAAAACCGCCCAAGCTTTGCTCATGGATCGTAGTCTGCTGCGTCAACTGCGTGGCTATCGACAACAAACTATTTCGCCCGACGTCATGGCCAAAGTCCGTCGTGAATGTTTGAAAACACCCGCGTTTGCTGTTTGCTCGGCGGAATTTAAGGCGAATCGTGCGACTTTCAACACCGAGTCTGGAGAGCGTAGTATGAATAGTCGAATCCCTCCAGCCGAGACACTGCGTGGTAATATCATAGGGATTCTAGCGACGTGGGTCCAAGGCGTTGAGCTTGAGTACAGGGCTCGAGCAGAACGTCAAGTGCTCGAGGAGCGTAAACGCCAGCTCGAAGTTGCTCTCACTGTGGCACGTGAAAAGCAGCAACATTCTAGCTTCGAAGCTCAAGTGGGGGCTCGGTCTCTTCCAGCTCGACAAGAAGAAGTCGAAGCTGTTCGTGTTCAAAATGACATTGCGGAAAAGGAGTTGGAGGTGGCTAAAAAGCGTTTAAGCACCTACAAACTACTGAACTACGCAGCTCTTAGTGGCCATACGCCACTGACTTTCGCGTGTGCTGTGGGAAACGAAGCCATTGTTCACATGTTAATTTCGCACGGTGCCTGCAGTGGCCACCAGTTCGAGGAGCAAAACTTATGTGCCTCCTTCATCCAAGCACTTGTGCGTGATTTTCAGTATCGAAAGCAATTTGAACGCCAGCGACGTCTCCAAGAACTGAGTGGAGGGGGGATCAAACCTCGATCTGATGCAGCTACTGAAGCACTTGTAAGGAATGTAGCCCACGCGTTCATTGTCGGTCACTACAAACGCAAACTCGTACATTTTCGACAGACCCACCGAGTTGCAATCCACGAAGCAATCATCAACGGATATCCCGAAATTGCAGCAATTTTACTGTCGAAAGAAGCGAAACTATGGCAAAAGACGTATGTGTTACCCGAACGGGTTTATCCGGGATCGCTACTTGAGAACATTGCTCCGATCTCAAAGGAATCGCAGGAACTGGTTAAGCGGCAGGGGAAGTGGAAATTACACCCGCTTGCAACGGACCAAAAGAAAACCCAAAATTCTCAAGAAGATACCGATGAAATTGACTTGGGAAAACCTATGACAGTGGCAGATACGCTGAATTGCGCACTCAAATACTTCGATTGTCGTTTGTTTAATGCGTCGAAGGGCTGGGAATCTGGTGTGACAGTATACTCTACTACTGCCGAGTTCGTGAATAATTCTTTGGAGAAAATGGAGAATGCAAGGCAGGAACAGCAAAGGCAACTGATAAGCAGAAGAAATGTAATTCGAAAAACTGCTGAGCTCAAGGAGAAACATGCAGCACTCGAAGCAGCGATCATTTCTCGCAATTTCATGGACGTCTCTTGTCTACTGGATGATGGGGCGTTTGCAGACTACGAGACGAGTAGCGGAGCCATGTCTGCTCTTATGGCTGCTTGTGTCGAGGAGATGTATGTTGAAAACGAGGACGGAACAGATGTATTAGCTGTAGAATATCTATTAGATCGCACCATGAATCGTCCATTAGTGAACTATGAGAGTTCTGAGGGGCTCACAGCGTTAGGAACAGCAGCATTTTACGGCACGTTGAAGTGTGCTCAAGTGTTGATCGAGCGTGGAGCAAGCATAAACTTTGCAGCACGTTTGAATGGACGTACAGCACTCATGACCGCCGCAGACAATGGGAAAGAAGAGTTTGTTCGCTTCTTGTTGGCAAGCAAAGGAGTTGGCGTGTTCCTGCGAGATAGCAATGGGAAAACAGCCTTGGATTATGCTCGCACTAGCGGATTCGCAGAGATCGCTGGTCTTTTAGAGGCAGCAATGGGTGGCAAACATGAACGAGTAGTGAGTACAGTATCCGGTTTGTATGGTGTATGTAAATGGGGATGCGGCTTTATGACTCAATTCGAAGGTCACCTAGTTCATCAAACTCGGGTTTTGAAGAATACGAACCCTTTACAAGAGCACGAGCTGCATCATTGCCCAAAGCGCCACGTGCCCTGTCCAAATCACTGCGATATCGACAAATTATGGGCTGAAGAGGTGAAAGATCACATTCAAAATACTTGCAAGCTTCGACTTATCAATTGCTCAAACCTGAAATGCACCGTCCGATATCCGTTTAAAGACCGTACAAAACACCTTCAAGACGAATGTGAATTCCGATTAGTTGTATGCGAATGCGGTGAGAGTTTGAGTTTCCAGCGTCACGTGGTGCATGCAAAGACGCAGTGTCTGATGCGACTCGTTCCGTGCCCGTTGCAATGCCTAGAAGCTGATGACACGAAGTCTCAAGTGCTCCAACTTCGGTGGCAGGACGTGAAAGCGCACGTGAGTGGAGACTGCCCTCACCGCAATGTGCGCTGTCGAAATGGTTGCATCATCAATGATTTACTATTGAAGGACCGTGTTCGTCACGAAACTACAGTCTGTACGCTTCGACGTATTGAATGCAAATGGGGCTGCAACGAGACTGTACTTGCCAACACCCAAGCAGTTCACGAGCGAGACGAATGTGAATTGCGTCAACAAAGTTGTCCGAATCGCTGTGGTCACAATAATGTTCCTGTACTGGAGATGGATGAACACATTTCAGTGAAATGCTCTCGTAGATTGGTACAGTGTTCGTTAGGCTGTGGCCGTAGAGTTCCTCTACATACAATGGATACTCACGTAGCTCAAGACTGCCGTAAGCGCACGATAGCGTGTGGACAGTGTCACCAATTGTTGCTAGAGGAAGATCGAACAACTCACCAAAACTCGCAGTGTCCGAATCGACTGACAGTGTGTGGATTGTGCGGACAGACCAATCTATCGCACTCACAAATGGGTCACCATCGGAAAGAAGAGTGCAAAATGCGTCAGGTGACGTGCAAGTACCAGTGTTTTGTGAAAATGCTGGTGGCTCATGAAAAGGAGCGGCATGAAATGTGGGAATGCGCTTTCCGACCCATTTGGTGTCCACTTGGTTGTGGCGCAGTGTTTGTCTGCAACACACTCAAGAAACATCAGCGTTCGTGCACCATGCGCTTTGTTGTTTGTGGAAATGGTTGTGGCGAGGAGCTCCGTGAAAAGGACCGTGCCGACCACGAGCAACATCATTGCAGTCTGAACAAAGTGCAGGGTCAGATTACACGTAAAACGTAGACACCTTCCGGTTGGATTTATCTTACGCAAGTAAAAAAAATAAAAATGTAGAATTTGCGCGGACTCGTTAGTATTTAACTTTTGCTGCCTTGAACTATATATATGAGTGAGACTATATTGCCAAACAGCGCTGAAGTGCTTGCTTGAGCCAGAACTGTGTTGATTTCTAGGCGACCAGTGCCTACCGGGGCTGGAATGCCAACTGATTTGCCTCTGCCCCCAAAAGGCTACTTGCCTCGGATTGGGCCTAACTCCTCCTCCTCCTCGGAACTGTGCTCTGAATCTTCGTCTCTGTTGGACGACAAACTGAAGAAAAGCATGATGATCGTAACTTGCCTCGTACGATGAGGATTTCGAAATGATGCAAAATCAATAATATTATAACTGTCACCGGGAATTTTGTACTCGAGTAAGATTCTTTTCACTTCAAATACGCGTGGAGCTGTTTGGCGGTTCACTCGTGTGTAATGCCTTGTAAATAGCATGCAACGTGCAAGCGTCAGAGCTTCCTGCTCGACCCTCGTTTTCTATCCCAGGATGGAATTTGCGCCCTACAAATGGAGTTACTACGCCATTGTTGCAGCTAAAATAAAACAGAGTAGAGAATGGTGTCGCTGCGGTGATGCAGTCGACCGAATGTGTACCACGTGAACTTCATTTACAAGATGAATAGAACTGACTACCCGCCACCCGCAACACCGGTATCGAGGGTGAAGCCATCTCTGAGCGCGACCGCTGAAAAAACACACATTCACTCCAAAAGTGGGCAGTCTTGAGGTGGGCGTTGACTTCGTGTCCATACTCATACGACTCTTTAACAGAAATAACATGAAGCGGCGATCTCTCCGCGCACGCTTCCGTCCCCCGCCATTCAGCCAGCACTCTCGCTTGTCGACGAAACTGCGTGTCATCGCGAGTAAGCACCAGCAGATTTGCTGCCACAGGCACACGCTTTTTTTTTCGACGTTCTTTGATGTGGAAAACACAGTGAATGTCAGCTTTCGGCCAATCGCAGGTGGATCGGGCTGATTTTCGACCAATCGTCCAGTTTTCTCGTCGATGCAGTGATCGTCACGGCCAAGCACTGGCGCTTCAAGGCGCCCACAGAATTCATGTTCTTTTTCTGTCGGAGCCTTAGTAACACGATCATTCCCATAATACCTGTTTTGTCAAGATACAAAATGTCACAGTCAGATTGGTATGTGGCTCGACAATCAATCACATCAAATTCTGCAGATGCAGCATGCGCTATGCACACGGCCGACAGAGCTCATCAGCTTCAGCGTCGCCCAATGCAGAAGAGTCTCGCTCATTCTCCAACACTTCACTCCAGCCGCACGTGCATTGTCCGCCCTATATTGATCACCACTACACACAGCCAACCACGCAATGCATCCGTCGCTGAACCTCGAGGCCCTGTGGCCATCGCCGCCCAGATGTGCGCTGCCGCCGCGACGCAGTCGCAGCTTGCGCTCCTCTTTGGCTCGCGCAGTGTTCCCACGCGTAATGGAGTTCAAGGTCATCTCGCGTGAGAGCGAGAAGCACGAGTTCATGCCTGTCGTGTACCTCATCGACCGATCTCCCGCCTGGCGTCGCCGCGTACCATCGTTCGTGGAGACGGCAATCGTGGAGGACTATATTACGCCACTCGTAGCCAAGATCCCAGACCCCGCCAATGCCGCCGATATGACGCGAATCTTAGCCGATGTGCGCAAGGAGATGGAGAAACGCGCCAATCTAATTGATGAGA
>NW_008649072.1:147615-158836 GCF_000247585.1 Phytophthora nicotianae INRA-310
CGCTTTTTTTTTCGACGTTCTTTGATGTGGAAAACACAGTGAATGTCAGCTTTCGGCCAATCGCAGGTGGATCGGGCTGATTTTCGACCAATCGTCCAGTTTTCTCGTCGATGCAGTGATCGTCACGGCCAAGCACTGGCACTTCAAGGCGCCCACAGAATTCATGTTCTTTTTCTGTCGGAGCCTTAGTAACACGATCATTCCCATAATACCTGTTTTGTCAAGATACAAAATGTCACAGTCAGATTGGTATGTGGCTCGACAATCAATCACATCAAATTCTGCAGATGCAGCATGCGCTATGCACACGGCCGACAGAGCTCATCAGCTTCAGCGTCGCCCAATGCAGAAGAGTCTCGCTCATTCTCCAACACTTCACTCCAGCCGCACGTGCATTGTCCGCCCTATATTGATCACCACTACACACAGCCAACCACGCAATGCATCCGTCGCTGAACCTCGAGGCCCTGTGGCCATCGCCGCCCAGATGTGCGCTGCCGCCGCGACGCAGTCGCAGCTTGCGCTCCTCTTTGGCTCGCGCAGTGTTCCCACGCGTAATGGAGTTCAAGGTCATCTCGCGTGAGAGCGAGAAGCACGAGTTCATGCCTGTCGTGTACCTCATCGACCGATCTCCCGCCTGGCGTCGCCGCGTACCATCGTTCGTGGAGACGGCAATCGTGGAGGACTATATTACGCCACTCGTAGCCAAGATCCCAGACCCCGCCAATGCCGCCGATATGACGCGAATCTTAGCCGATGTGCGCAAGGAGATGGAGAAACGCGCCAATCTAATTGATGAGACGCAGTTGGACGGCGTCAGTACCACTGAAAGAGACTACAAGATGGGAGTGTTTGTGGATTTTGCCCCCACGCCCAGCAATCCAGGCAAGGCGCCGCTTAACCGCGTTGTATTCCAGATCGCCACCGCTTTACGGGCAGCTTCCTACAGACGCGCACTCGTAGTACCCGTTGCAGTTCACTACTGCTCAGCCGCTACCTTCCTGGACGTGCGACGCTACACAGGTATCCGCTATGGCGCTCCAGTGTTGCTTGAGGAGCGTGAAGTGGCGATCTTTGGAGAGGATCCGACCGAGTTCACACAGCATTTCAGTGCTCGCCTGCGCGCATCATTGACCATGCCTCCACCGCCGTCCGTCGCCCAGATTGAGATGTTGCGCTTGACACGCACGCTGCACGTCTACTGCGCCAAGGTCGTACACGACGACTGCTTCTCCCGAAGACAGCGCGCTTCCATGAACGAAGAGATCATGCAGATCCACTTCCGTACATCCAACCATCCCGATATGCACGAACTGAAACGCAAGATGATGAAATATTGCGCCACACTGAAGCACTGGAAGCTCCGGGACGAGGATATCAACTCGGCCAGCGTGCTGCTAGCCGTCGAGGATTTGCCAAAGCACCCACTGCATTTTGTGTGGCTTCTGGCTGCTGCGCTGCGCTTTGCATTCAAACTACCGGGTCGTCTCTTCTTAGCGAGCGCATGTGACCTCATTTATCGCTTCCCACCGCGTAAATCTCACAACAGATCGCTCCCACTTGGTGCAGCAGCAGTTAAAGCAGCATTGGGCTGTCTTGCACTTGGTGTGTTGGTCCGTGTAGTCCCGTCCAGCTCGCTTGGGTGGCTCTTTGCAGTGTTGGTAGGGCTTGTGCTTATCGTGGACGCAGCTACAGCCCACACCGCCGCAGCGGATGTTCAGCATTTGACTCAACACTGGAAGAAGCTCCAATTTTACGTCATGGATGCCGATGAATGGACACGATTGAAGGAAACTCGCGCCGTGTTGGCACGTAGTATCCACGACATTGTGGCTCGCTATATGTGCACTGACCTGCCCCCGCCAGTGTTGCAGGATGCGTCCAAGTCTGCCGCCTCACCGACTTCCGCCCTTCTGGACAACGACGAATACACGCTGAACGCGCACCACAAAATATTTATTAACGCGCCGCGCTCGTTCCCGCTGTCCTTTGCTGCCAAGTTGAAGGATTTCGAGACAGCTCGTCGTGTTATTTACGCGCCTAAGATGCTGCGCGACGAAACTTGGCGTAACATTTACGAGACGTTAGCGCCTGGACACCTCCGTTTCCGTGTACTTCTGGCTGATAATAAGGGCGATAAACTCCCTATGGACGAGCTGCTAGCCACGCCTTTCTTCGGAGCTGTGCTGTCTGCTTATATCCTCTACAAGACTCGCCATTCAGACGGTGACAGCTCGACCTCGAGTTCCAGTGGTGACGATAATGGTCACATGATGAGCGAGGAGGTACAACAGGAGCAGTCTCGCTATAGTCAGAGTGAACAGGATGTGGACGAGAAAGAACTCGGAGGATATAGCTCGATCCAGGAAATTATTGATGCAGCTCTGCAGATGGCACAAGATGAAGAGGAATTGACTGAGTAAGATGAATGGAACACTGTACGAAATACAAACTCGACTGTTGAAATGTTCATGTTGAAGTGGTTGAAGTAATTCACTGCTGTTGGAATAGTGTGCACAAACAATCTGTAGAATGACTACAGCTTTCCTTGAGCTCTGCTAGGCACGGGAATCGCTGGCTCGTACAAGTATTGAGGTTCTTGTCTCGCACTTCTTCTGGGCGAGTTGGTTGCCTCCGATATCAGCAGCTTATCAATTGTATCTCCGCCGGTTTTGTTGTCGCTATGGTTATCAAAAAGTCAGCCCTTCCAGCATGCTCAATTTCATGTAAAGCGCTTAGTAATAATACCTTTCTGTCGATGAGCATCTATCAGCTTTCTGTTGCGGCAGCTTTGGAACGCCGAAGATGTCGAACTGATCACGCAGCTTGGCTTCCTCGGCTTCAATCACCCGGACGCGGTGAAAGTTGCCTCGAGATATCTACAGCGAGTAGTTAGTACACATTTACCTTCTACATACTCTGTGAGCTGACTTACTTGTCCTTTATAGCTACTAGAGTAAGCAGCAACGTCCTGAAAAGTACTCGAGCCGCAAATAAACCCTTCGTCGCTTTTGCCCAAGTCACTTTTCTTCGCAGCACGAAGAGGACTGGCAATGGGATGGACCTGCGCAGCGGATGCTTTGGTGGCGGGCGGCTCGTTGCGTGCCATTTGAGCCGCTTGAAACTCGTGTAATTTGCGCTGCATCATGTCTCCAAGGCGGTCCACGATGCCCAGGTCGGCACAACACTCGTACATCAAGTTCAGCTTGGAGTTCTACAAGTACGAGGGATAATGAGCTTTTGTCTGTTGCAAAACGTCTACACCGTCGAAGCTCTTACCAGTCCATAAATCTCGCGTTGAAGCTTATCGTTCTGGGCTTTCAGTTCTTCAATGGTAACTCGACTTTCCATTGCCTGACCCATCGATCTACATTCAGGAACCACTTCTCAACAGCAAGCACTGAAAACTCCTCACCTCACGCATCCACTGCGCTGTATTAGGGTCATACTTCCTTGCGTCGGTACCATACTCGCCTCCTTGGCTTCGTGGTGAGTACATCGTGCTTTGTGGCCAGAAATCCTAAACAATTCATTGAGAAGAAAAAATGCTTGAACTCGTCCTCCAGGTATATACCTGAACTTCAAAAATAGGTGGCTAAAACGAAGGCAAACTGGTAACTTGTTATTTACAACAAAATCAATCGATTGAAGAATTGTACGAGCGAATCGGAGCGATTTTAAATTTCCTGGCGCTGCACTGCACGGTCGATCGACACCGTCTGAGAGTACGGGTCGTAACGAGCCTGGAATGGCTTCTTCAAGTCTTCGCAGAAGCCACGCATCTTCTCCTTTGCATCGAACTGATAAGAAAACGGAGGGGAAAACAAACATTAATAAACCAGCAAGTCAACAGTGAATCGACATATCCTTACCAAACTGTCAGCGACGTAGTACACAGGCTGATAGGTAGTGATGGGGTATTTCTGCTTGCAGGCCGAGAACGGGTCCCAAGGACGGTACTCGGGCATATCACTGCCTGCAGGGCGGTTGGCTGCACAGGCGTACTCCATCTCGCCGAAGCTCGAAAGCAGTCCAGCTCCGTAGGCCTAGAAGATAGCACACATAACAATGAGTAACGCACAACAAACTAACACACATGAATCGGAGGCTGATCTCATGGATTGAACACGTACCTTGTATTCACCACGCTGTTTTGTGATTCCAAACTCCACTGAGAACCAGTAGCACTGCACACATAATACATCGTTAGAGTGTTCCTGAAGAGTGAGGTATTGGAATTGTGTTGCGTACCGTGGCAAGACGCTCGATCTCTTCGTCTGATGCTCCGAGAGAGGCAAGACCAACTTCGTGCGAAAAGTCCGCAAAGTCGGGGTCCTGTGAATAAAACGATACACCGTTAACCACCTACAAGCGTAAAGCACCAGTACAAAGATACTTACAGCAAACATGGGGGCGTGACCCATCAGTTCGTGGCAAATATCAGGCTCCGGCGTGTACAGCGGCATCGAGTGGTGGCGAATGTACTGCGATTCAAATAACAACGTCAGATCATCATTACGAGGCTAATGTATACAACATGTCTGTTCTCACCTGCGTCGAGAAGAAGACACGGAACGCAAGTCCATTCAGGAAATCACGCGACGAAAGCAAGCCACCGACCGGACGCAGAGTGAAACCCGTGCACTCCTTGAGGAAGTTCGAGATATCCTCTTGTTGCGGGATGTTGTCCTCGGCGTAACCACAGTTGCTCTCGAGGAGCGGGATAATGTAGTTAAACTCATCGCAAGCGTGCTGCTTCCACATCTCCTTCATACGCTTGTAGATAACGCCCCATGTTTTAATCTGTTATAGTCACAGACAGCATAAGTTCACAGCTCCATTCATAAAGGCTACTATCTTCACCGCACCTCATCCTGTGTGTAGTCCAGACGAGGAATCGGGTCTCCTTGACGGTAGTTCTGGGCAATCTCTGCGAACATGTTGCGACGTCGGCGGTACTCTTGGTCCTGCACATTACAATACCAAGTTAGTAAACAGCAAGACCGATTCCGGTGGTCGTGCCACGTACGCTAAAGCCTGGGTGGTCCGATTCCAGGTCCGTTCCGGCGTCCAGAATGTTGGCTACCGAGCGATCCAGCTCGTTAATCTTACGCGGGAACCACGGCACTATCCACACCAATTATCACGGTTAGTTCATAAGCCTATGCCGTTAGCATGATTACAATCGCTTACCCTTCTTGTCATTCAGCACCATGACGTCGAGGCAGTTCTTCTCGAGGTCGGCCATGAGATCGTTCACCTTGTGTTGGCCGCTCTTTCCCTCGAAATCAATGAAGAAGCTGTAGTTCATGTTGTGGCCCTTGGCGGGACGCGACTCGATACGCGTCATGTTGACGTCGTGCTTCCAGAAAAACTTGAGCGTCTCCTGCAGCGCGCCGGGGCCGTCCTCCACCTGCAACAGGATGGACGTTTTGTTGTCCTCACGCGGTGCACTGAAGCACCGCGTTCCATTTTGCAGCAGCGAAGCCACGAGCGGTGCGCGGGCGTTGGTTGGACGGACCTGTTGCAATTACGACAATAGACAACTTCAGTCTCAGAGCGAGTTACAGGACAGCTTTAATTTAAGCACTACGCACGCCATGAGTGAGGAAGGAAGTGCGGGGCAGCGAGAGGAGCGAGCGCAGCATCGTGGCAAAAGAAGAAAGTGGCAGGGACGCAGCAAGTTGGCGAATGACGCCTGTCAAGCGCAACGCCTGTTGAAGGCTCGGCTGATTAGACGCTGTAGCATCGATTAGACGCAGTGACTTTGCCAAGTTGACATGAGCGTCTCAACCATGGGAACCTATAGTGTTAAGGCCGTGTTATAGGTTAACCTGGATGCCCACTACTAAATTTTAGTTTTGGAGCTCGAAGATTCTAGAGTGAGATCATAGGTTAACCTAGGTATGGTTCCATTTGTTAATCGCCTTTAGCGACCCACGGAGGTCGCTTAAATTTCGCCTTGGAAAGGTTTTAGAATCTTCTCCCCATAGTGAAAGAAGCGAACGGCAGGCCAACATGAAGCTCACGGTCAAGACGCTACAGGGCGTCGCCTTCCCCCTAGACGCAGAGCTCACGGACGCGGTAAGCATGGGCTCTACCTTCTTCTCCTCTTTGTCTCGCATCTGTCCATGGCATTCTCATCTCTGACGAGTCCTACAGCGAGAGAGAAAGATCTTCATCGAGTACTGACGGACCAGTATCTTGCTTTTCGCTGAAGGTTTCCGCTGTGAAGCAGAAGATCGAGGAGCTGCAGAAGTTCCCCGTCTCCCAGCAGAAGCTCATTCACGCGGGTAAAGTGCTCAAGGACGACAGCACGCTGGCCGAGTACAATGTCAAGGAGAATGACTTCCTGGTTGTGATGGTCACCAAGCCCAAGGCGCCCAAGCCCTCGGCCGCCGCTGCCCCCGCCGCAGCACCAGCATCTACCCCCGCCGCAGCACCAGCATCTACCCCCGCCGCAGCACCAGCATCTACCCCCGCCGCGGCAGCAGCGGCACCGACTCCTTCCTCTACTCCTGCCGCTACGGCTGCCCCCAGTACGTCATCAGCCTCCAGTAGCTCTTCGGCCACTGCTCCGGCCGTGTCTACCCCGTCAGCAGCTCCAGCCACGGCTGCGGCCAGCTCGTCGTCTGGAGAAGGCAGCGGCGCTGCGGCCGATGAACAGATGAGCGCCACGGTGCAGCAGCTCGTGGACATGGGCTTCCCCGAAGACCAGGTGCGCAGCGCGCTGCGTGCTGCATTCAACAACCCGGAGCGTGCCGTGGAGTATCTGATGACGGGTATCCCCGAGCAGGCCCAGGCGCCCGCACAAACGGCTGCTCCTTCGACTGGAGCTGCTGCAGGTGGCGATGAAGCTGCCAACTCGCTGGAAGCTCTTCGTAATCACCCGCAGTTCGACGCTCTGCGTCAGCTCGTGCAGTCAAACCCAGCGGCCTTGCCGGCAGTGCTTCAGCAGATCGGCGCTCAGAGCCCCGAGCTATTGCGTCTGATCCACCAGAACCAGGACCGCTTCGTGCAGATGCTGAACGAGCCTATTGGTACCCGTGAGGCTGGATCAGCGCCCAGTAGTGGAGCAGGCGCAGCACCCTTCGACCTGGGAATGGGAGGAAATGGAGCCATGCCGACTCCGCAGCAGATTCAGCAGTTGGTGGACTCGCTCACACCAGAGCAACAGGCTCAGATGGCTGCACAAATGGGAATGACTCCCGAGCAGCTTCGTGGGCTTTCTCAGATGCTTAGTAACTTGCCTCCCGGAGCGATGGAGCAGATGATGGCGTCCATGGGCGGCGGTGGCGGCCTTGAAGGACTTGGCGGAGGCGCTGGTGCTGGCGCCGGTGGCCACCGTATCATGCTGTCGGAGGAGGAAGCGGCGGCTGTCGACCGCCTGTGCGAGATGGGCTTCGAGCGCACGGATGTGATTCAGGCCTACCTGGCGTGCGACAAGAACGAGGCGTTGGCGGCCAACTTCCTCATGGATAGCGGAGACAGCTTTGGCGGAGGCGCTACTGGTGGCGCAGGAGGTCAGGGCGACGACAACGATGACATTTACGGCTAAATATCATACACGTGAGCGAGCGAGCGCCTGATGAGGCTGGCTGGCTAAGATACGCGTCACTCCTCTTGCTTTGTAGTTCCTATGTCGAGCTTGTTGTGATCAGGATTGGTGCTCGCGTTGACACATTGCTGGGTTACTCTCGCTGACGAATACTGATGGAGTTTTTGACACATAACCTGTTGGATTTCTGTCGTATCGAAGTATCCAAAGTACTGTTAGGCAGACTACACTATTAGCAGCATCCCATGCAATCTGTCTGATCCTGCCGGTTTGTTAGCAATATTGCCCTTGAAGTTTGCAAATACAGGTATAATAGCATCCGGGGTGCCAAGTAAAAATACCACACTCTTCTTCCTAGCCAAGTTTGGTTTCAGTTTGGCTCGACTTCATCTTGTGACTTCATCCGGCATCTCCAGACTTCTTACAGTCGTCCTGATCGCGTAGTATTTCGTAGATCAGCAACACAGTGCCAGCCATGGGCGAGGAAGTTGAGAAGCACGTGTTGCGCAAGTACGAGCTGCTGCAAAAGCTGGGCAAAGGCGTAAGTATATTTTACAGATGCACGCATTCAAGAATGTGTTAATGAACGGCAAATGATTGTGGTGACTGTGCAGGCGTATGGCATCGTGTGGAAGGCCATCGACAAGAACAACCGACAAGTAGTGGCATTAAAGAAGTGCTTTGACGCCTTCCGCAATGCAACAGACGCGCAGCGCACATTTCGAGAAGTCATGTACTTGCAAGAGCTGAATGGCCACAGCAACATTATCCGCTTGCTGAACGTTGTTAAGGCTGACAATGATCGGGATATTTACCTCGTCTTCGACTTTATGGGTGCGTTAGCTCTAAGTGGCATCCAACCTGTTGACTCTGACTGACCCTGCTTCTCTTTGTCTGTGTTCCTTCAGAAACGGACTTGCATGCTGTTATACGAGCCAATATCTTAGAGGAGATTCACAAAAAGTATATCATCTACCAGTTGTTGAAGTCGCTCAAGTACATGCATACAGCAGAGCTGCTGCACCGTGACATCAAGCCTAGCAATCTTCTCCTCAACTCGGACTGCCATACAAAGCTCTGCGACTTCGGCCTTTGTCGTTCCGTGGCCGAGATCAGCGGACCCAACCCGGTTCTCACAGACTACGTCGCTACCCGATGGTACCGTGCTCCAGAAATTCTTTTGGGTTCGACAAAGTATGCAAAATCGGTGGATATGTGGGCCGTCGGATGTATCGTTGCCGAAATGGCCACTGGACGGCCTGCTTTCCCTGGTACATCGACGATGAATCAACTCGAGCGAATCCTAGACGTCACCGGGCCTCCATCTCAAGAAGACATTGAGAGTATTAAGTCGCCGTTCGCCAATACGATGCTGGAAAGTTTGCCTGCACCAAAGAAGAAACCATTGGAGGAGCTCTTCCCGAAGGCCTCGCCGGAAGCGCTCGACCTTATCAAGCAATGCTTTTGGGTACGTGGGTAATCGATGCTATGGCTTAACCTTCGCTGTTTTAACGTTTTTACTTGTTTAGTTTGATCCGTCCAAACGGATTTCGGTCATCGACGCACTGAAGCACCCGTATGTGGCCCAGTTCCACAATGAAAAGGATGAGCCCAGTGCTCCAGCTCCTTTGCAGATAGTTGTGGACGACAACACCAAGTATTCTGCTGCCGACTACCGTGACCGACTCTACCGTGAGATCATTAAGAAGAAGAAAGAGGTCCGACGGAAAGCGGGCGAGCAGGACGGCGCCACTGCGGCCGCTGCAACCACCGCGCAGTAGCAAATGCAGGTGCAGTAAAACAAGCTTATTTCAAAAACAAAAAAGAAGAAGAACCTGGAACTATTCTAGATTAAAATTATAGTTTAATTTCAATTTATTTTTGAGAAACTCACTTGTAATTAATTGTTTTTACAAACAATTAAAATTATCAGTGGATATCTTTTGGGTGTCTAAGGTACCTTTAAATTCACTTTTGGGAGCCCTAAATTCACTTTAGGGTCTCAACGAACTGAGCGATTGAGATGATTGGACAAAAACATTCGCAATAGGATAAACTCAGAAAGCAATGGTACCTACTGTACTAGACAAAGTGAAAGCCCTCGATACGATAGGCTCAATCGTCTCATCATCCTTGATGGTGACGGGGCACGTACTCGTGGCCGCTTTGGCGGGCAGCGTGGTGTCTGCACAGCGACTGCACCCCACCAGCCAGCGCGTCAAGGAGCTCGCAGCGCAGGAGGACGAAGAACCAGAGCGTTTTCTTACCACGAAGAGGGAGTCCGCCAAGTCGAAGCAAAAGCAGAAGACGTCAGATGACCTTATCCATAACTTGCCTGGACTGGACCCGGCGGCCAACGTAATACAACACGCTGGGCGCATCGCGCTACACGACAGCGACAAGAACAAAATCTTCTATTGGCACTTCCAGGCAGCTCAAAACCCGGACAGGGTGCCGCTCGTGATCTGGTACAGTGTGATCCATAGACAGATCGTGGTGATACTTTTACTTTATTACTGATTTCTTAATGATTTTTCAGGTTAAATGGCGGTCCCGGATGCTCCAGTATGCAGGGGTTGTTCCTGGGCAATTCGCCGTTCAAGTTAATGAACGAGTCGACCATTGGCAAGAACGAGCACAGTTGGCACGAGTTCGCCAACCTGCTCTTTGTGGATCAGCCAGTGGGCACAGGCATGTCGTATACAAAGGGAAATGACTATCGACCGGATGAGGAGACAGTGGCCAAGGACTTTTACGAGTTTTTGACAAAATTCCTGCAACGTCACCCCGAATATTTGTCGGATGGAGATGATGGAGTGAAGATTTCAAGGGCTGTGTACATGTTTGGCGAATCGCATGCTGGTCGCTGGATTCCTGAGTTTTCGGATCACATTTTCAAGCAGAACGATGATCCGAATAACCAGATTAAGATCAATCTGGACGGTGTTGGCATTGGTAATGGATGGGTGCATCCCAGAATTCAGTACGAGTATAGTGACTACGCTCACGGACTTGGCCTGTTGACTTTCGGTCAGGTGAGATCGCTGAAGGCTTCGTACGCTGAGTGTTTGGCTGCTCTGGATGCTGGAACGTATTATTCGAGAAGCTGCCTGGATAATATGGACTCCATTACGGGTAGTGTCAAGCCGGGCAATGGAGGGAACAGTCTGAATTTCTACGATGTACGTCAATATCTACGCAATGTCGGAGCGTACCCTTCTGGACAAGAGAACATTGTCAAGTACATGAATAAGATGGAAGTGCGGAAGGCAGTGCACGGCAATGAGGACAAAAACTTCCGCTTCGACCTCTGCAGCAATGGTGTATTCCGGGCATTATCGAAGTTCGACGGTGTGAGCACACTTGATAAGGTGGACTCTCTTCTTCAGAGAGGTCTGCGGATGCTTTTCTACAATGGGCAATGGGATATGATGTGCAACCATTATGGAACGGAGAAATTACTGCTCAATCTAAACTGGAATGGTTCAGATGCTTATCAGCAGGCTAAGAAGTATACGTGGCGAGTACAAGGTCGGAAGGAGCCTGCAGGTTTTGCCCAACAGGGTGGTAATTTGACCTATTTAGTGGTCACTGGTGCAGGCCACATGGTGCCCATGGATGTACCGGATGTCGCCGCAGACATGCTGCATCGCTTCGTGAGCA
>NW_008649072.1:159708-162886 GCF_000247585.1 Phytophthora nicotianae INRA-310
GCAGACCGCATCGACAAGAACAAGACAGCCGACTTCTTCGTCATGAAAAAGACGCTCAAGTCCTTTTGTAAACCCGATGCAGGGCGACTCGCGTGGGACGAATGCATCCAAGAAGTCAACCACACCATCGCCGAGGCGTACCTGCTGGCTAACTACAACGCACTAAGTCAGCTCAAGGCTGGGCGACCTCTGTGTAAGATCGATACCCCGTTCTATCAGCTGTGTCTGAGTCTAGCTACAAGCGTTCCACGTCGAGCGAACTACGAGAAGTTCTTGGTGACGCAAGCGACCAAGGATAGGCGAAAGCTCTGGATCGACAGCGGCAAGGTCGGTAAGCTAAAAGACTTCCCCGCGACTGTGCCGGAGTTTTCCGAAACGGGATACCAGGAATGGTTGAAGACACAGAAGGTCAAGAATGCGGATCTGGAGAACGCAAACGATGAGTTTGGGAAGATGCGAGGAGATCGGGCTCAGGCGAAGACGGAGCACTTGAACCAGGGTTGGTTTCAAGCGGCAGCAAAGCAAATGGCTACGAATGCTAAGAACAGTGTCGTGCCGAACTTTGCCAAACGACTGCGAACGTACGTCATCGAGCATTATGGACCGAAGCGTGCTGCAGCGCATGAGGTTCTCAACAAGACGTTTGCTACCGAGGAGTTCAATTCTACGTACGTTCGCGTGGTAGAACCCGTCATTACAGAGCTGCGCAAGAAGATCCCGCGGACGAAAGATGGTAAAATCAACTGGGTACCTCACGACTTGCTGCCGATGTTCTACAAGTTCCTGCAGTTCGTCGTGGGGTACAACGAGGAAAAGATGGGCAAACCGGACTTCGTGGAGAAGCGGACGCTCTCTCTGCTTTCGACCAAGCGCGGGTTCGAGGCCAGCTACTGCAAGGTTGACTCGACTGGGCTGAAGTCGCTGCTCAAGCGCAGTCCGGGCGTTAGCCGTGGTCTCTGGGTTGTTCATGACGGACAGATGTGGACATTGGAAGACAGCTTAAAAACTAGCGCACCTTGGATCGCGATATCCGGTCAGTGGTGGCGTCGACTCTTCCGTGTGGACGAGTTGGAAAAGCCTGGAGCCCGCAGCCTCCAACGCGAGAACACGACTGACGGATACGGCGTAAACGTACGCATGAATCAACCGACGCGCGGGAAGCGGAAAAAGAAAAAAAAATCAAAGACGGGAAGACTAAAAAGACGATGGACAATAATGCATCCGAAGTACTGGGATTGCCGCTCGCGAAGACCCCGAAGGGAAGAAATGAGGAGTATGATGTAGTGTGGGGATCGACCCTGGGCGAACGGATTTCATCACGGAGGTAACGAAGATGGTAAGGTGGTTCGGTTTCGGACGTCCGACTTCTATCAAGCAAGCGGATACTCTCGTTCAAACCGCAAGTCCAATCACTACATCGACAAGTCACCTCGCGTCCGCGAACTGCTCCAGAACACTCCAACGAAAAAGATTTCATCGGTCGAAACGTTTTGCAACTCCATCGAGTTTTGGTTTCAGCACGATCACGAGCTGCTTTCTTTCTTCATGGACCCGTTCTTCCGTAAGCTGAAGCTCCGCAGATACACTCTCCGCACTGCGCAACTAGACTGCGCTTGCTTCGAGCTAGCGGGCGCCCGAAGAACAAAGGCGGTCGTAGGCTTCGGGGACTGCGGGATGACTGGCGAGGGCTTGATCAAATGCAGCGTTGCCGGTCCGGTGAAAGCATTTGCGTGCAAGCTCGCCCGCTACTGCGAGCTTGTGGTGGTGGACGAATTGCGGACAAGCAAAAAGCACTTCGACTGTCAAACAACGGACGACCTTAAGAATCAACGCGTCATGCGCAAGTGCCGAGACGGCGTTGTCCGCAAGGTTCCCGGTTACAAAGTTCTGCACTGCTTGCGCAAGCACGGCGGATGTGGTATGTCAGTCGACCGAGACGTGAACGCGGCCAAGAACATCCTCAGCATACTGCAGAACCAGCTTGCAGGCATCTCCGAACGGCCTCTCCGCCTCCGGCGGTAGTCAAGACAAAACCAATCTTCAGCCCATCAATTTGCTGGATGGTCTCACTTGTGTGAGAGCGACTCCTCCTCAAGGAGGAGCGACGTTGACCGCCGGTTCCTCTCAGACCAAAAAAGAGGAAATCAGCATTACGAGGGCTAGAGTGCTCCATCGATGGTTTCGGTCGTCCAAACGACCAAGGTCTCGAGAGGTTCTAGTTCGTCGGGTTGCAGTAGAGTAAGTCAGATTTGAGGAGAGCTTTCAAGGTTCTTGCCAATAACGCTTCCGTGACCCGAAGCTATCCCAGCCTCCTCCTCCGCCCTAGTACCAAGTATGACGCTAACTCATATGTACAGTAGTTCATGTAAGCAATTCCTAACGCCAAATTCATAATTAGCACTGGCTGAAGTCTGATTAAGTCCATCGGTGCTGCTTACTACTTTAACTCATTCCTCCTTTAGTTTCATGCTCTTCTTCATCGAGCACGATGCTGGTATAGGCCTAATTGACTTATGCGAGGTCGCTGCCACCGCGACCGATGAGACTTGGTCGGTTGAAGATTTCAGCCAAGTTGAAGCTGCCGTAGCTGCCATCGCATTTACCGTATTATCTACTGCAGAGATTAATCGTGCTGCAAAAAGTTCTGTAAGTTAGACCGTAAAATCGGTTCATCTTTCTCGCCAGAGCTAAAGCAAAGCGAGATTGCTCCCTCAGTTGCTAGACGGTCGTCGTGTCTGCTACAAAGTGCAACAACGTTTCCCAACACTCTTAACGTGAAGCATGAGATTAAAAAGCTATCACAATGAAAGTGAGGCTGTCAGCCACGCTTCTCTTTCATCTTGAGTATCGAGCTCTAGTTGGATATACCGAAGCTGTGATTCCATTACTGTATGCAGTTTACTTATCCATCCTCTTCCACCTCCCCAGTGCAAAATACTACCCACATTCACGTTCACTCACACACGATCAGCTACAAACTACGGCTGGTAGTATCGTAGCAATGCAAGTACAGAAATATTATCCCTTATTGGCTTCACATGATCATCAAGCGCAAACTCGGGTTTTCACTTCTTTACCAGCTGGCGTTTGCACTGGAAACCGAGATGGAACAGCTTCATGGTCGATTGTTCGTGTGGATAATCATTTTGCTGCAGCTACCGCTGGTGCACTTTGGTAC
>NW_008649072.1:164191-167871 GCF_000247585.1 Phytophthora nicotianae INRA-310
GCGGCCTTGCTGTACGGGCAGAGCAGATCGATGTACGTCTCTAGTTGAACTTTGGCTGACCCGCTGCCTCGCCCGATAGTTAACCCCGGTGGCTCGCCTGGAATAGGCACCTGGGCAACACCCACACGCAGCAACAAGGCAGTAAACACAAGCAACAACTTCGACATTAGTCAAGATCTTGGAAAATGACAACCAAAATTCGGATACGATTGGGAAAATCTGATTCTGATTGGCGGTTTTCATTTACCAATCAGGAGTCGAAATAGTTTTTTTTTTCAACTTGATTGGGATCATTTTGCCGAAGATGGCAGTCTCGATAGTCTTTGCGCGCTTCCTCTTGTTGTGTATGACACTTTTTGGGATATCTAATGCCCAGCGAATCCCTCGGCGTCCACCTGGATTCACACTCGGAAGCGGCAGTGCTGACGCCGGCGTGCAGCTTGAGTCGTACATCGACTTGGTAAGATATCTTTCTGTGCAAAATAAATATCCTTTTGCTAATGTCATTTATGCTTATGCTTGTGGCAGTTGTGTCCGGATAGCAAATCAGCGTACCCAGGACTGAAGAAGCTGGTGGAACATTATCAAGCCAATGAACTTCGTGTCTGCTTGGTGCTATTCCCTTTGCCGTATCACCAACACGCATTTGCTACTGCGGAGGCGGCATTTACGATCACGACGGCTTTGGGAGACAAGAGCTTCACCACATGGCTCGAAACAATCTACACGAACCAGGACATGTACGTGCTCTGTCTAGAATGGAAATACATCGTCTGATTCATTGCGTTTAGGCTGACTAATTATTTTACTTGCAGATTCTGGAACAAGGCGACAAAGGATCTGAGTCCCGTGCAAGTGGTGAAGAAGCTCAAGAAGCTGGCTCAAAAAACGTTCCCGTCGCTGACGGACAAGCAGTGGGACGAGCAGATGACGGGATATGGAAGAACGGACGTGGATGACCACACTCGTGAATCCTGGAAGTACACATGCTCCAGAGGCATGTCCGGCACGCCCATGTACACATTGAACGGCGTCCCTTTTGAGGCTGGCGCAGACTGGACCTTTGAGCAATGGTACAAAGTTATTGACCCGCTGGTGAAAGCCAACAAACCTGCTCTGGAGTTGCAAGCTCAAACCCAGGTGTGGAAAGATGTCCATCTGAGTGGAGTTCCACGTGCTCAGCCAGATCGAGATGTTATGCACCTTGTGAGTGCTGGCGAGTGGGCTACTACTGCGCAAGTGTGCGAAGGCATTGCTGCTGGAACGAGAGCGTGTGAGTTTGCACCCGGTCGTGCGATGTGCTGCCAACCTGACGAAGCCTGTATTCTTCGCGAAGGTTGCGTGCTATTGCAGTGAGACAACGAGATTCATGCAGTCAAGATGCAGTATAACGAGTCGTGTACAAGCATTGGGAGATGGCGTGCGAACCATGCGTTGTTACTTTTATTTTTTTCAAGTGCAATGACAGCATCATCGTTTTCTTACCAGTTCTGAAATTTACATCTCGAAATGAATCAACTTTCTTAAGTTTACTAATCGTGTTTGCTTCGGTTTCTTCATCAATGCCAGTAGTTCATAGTAGTGTTTCAAATGCACGTTCGTCGGGCTTTTGCCCACTCAAGCAAGAAGCTTTTACGAGCTTCATACTCAATTACTTGCATCCCTCTTGCAATGCCGAGCCTAAACCACAACTTGTCATTCGGACTCTTCCCCTGCATACAACCGACACCAATTCTCGCTAATGTGTACATGTATCTATATGAAACATGGTTCATTGTGTGGGGATGGCACGCGTAATACATGTTGAAGATGATCGGCGAGGAACCTGAAAACGAATGTCAATCATTCTCTACTAGCCAAAACTGTATCAATTTATAGAATACCTCCCTATACGAATCGTAAATTACGACGGTCTCCGCAACGGAATGGATGTCCTTCAGCATGCTGCACTAGGTGCCATCGTGACCGGAGGTGGTATAACAGCGGCGCAGAGTCTTCTGTCTCGGAGGGTCAAGCCCCCTAGTTCGTTAGCGCTGTCACTTGGGAGCTTCGTGGGTGTCTTCCGGCTGCTGGAAGGAACGGGGCGAAAGCTATCGGCTCGAAACAGGCAACGCTCCGTCAGTGCGTCTCAAGCAGCGGCAGTTGCTGCGGCAGTGGCGCTTACTCTGCTAGAAGCCGATCGGAAGACTGTCGTGGTTTCGTACGCTGTCGTAGAGGCGGCTTTGGTCTTGATAAAAGAGCTGACCACACTTGCAGACGTAAAGTACATCGGTAATCACGTGCTACTAAAACACCTCTGCAATGCTGAGCTTAGTAGACTGACCATTGTGGCTCGGTTGTTTCTTTTGCGAGTAGATATACCGACGGGGGCATTGGCGGCAGGACCACTGATTGATTCATGGATATACCAGAGCGACGCCATCGCCAAGTCGCAGTTGGCTGCGCTCGACAGCTTCTGCCAATTGCCATCGAGTGTACTGCGCCGCATGCGAGACGAAATACCGTCCGGGAAACTGGTATCACGCTGCGATGTGTTCCATCGCGGTCGAACATGTGCGCAGTTCCACCGGGACTACTTCATTAAGGGCATGAAGTTCGCCATTCGACTGTACGTGCCCATTTACGCTGTGTCGGTGCTCGCCCCCAAGTACAAGCGGTGGATTTGGGGCCCACGACCGGAGTTGATTCCGTTGCTCGTGCGCTACCTTCGCACGTGTTGTTGCCTCACAATGTTGTATCAAGTTCCGCTCGGCTTCTCGTGTTTGTCGCCGAGTGATCGACATCGTGCGACCGTCAGGATGGCCGGCGCGCTCACCACGCTGGCGTTTGTCGCCGAGCATGAACACCGGCGGGGCAGCGTCATGAAGGCCGTAGGCGTCTACAGTACGGGCGCCGTAGCTGCTCGAATTGTAGCCGCGCTGGGCGTGTCACCCAAAGCCGTGAAGCTGGGCCAGCTTGTGCTGCTGTCGGCTGCCATGACCGTGATCTTCCGGCGCACGACCCCGGACTCGTCTCGCATGACACGAATGCTCTACGGGTACAGTGACCGGCATACATGTACTTCAACGGAGGACGACGCGCGCGCCGCCAAGCGATGAGCAAGGGCCAACCAACAACCGTGAGCTAATGAGCTCGACTAATATGCTGGCGGGCAGCATTCGAGGGGCGGACCGAGCCAACTCGGAGTTCCCATCTACAAAGCTCTAGACCCCTTCTTTCCTCCTCCTCACAACACACGACCCCACGTCGTACACCGTTAGCCCGATCTGTGATCGCTCCATCGACCACAAAAGCAAAAACTCGTTGCGTTGTTGGAGAGCGGTTCGAACGCTGCTGTTTCTTAATGTGCATGTACAGCATCTTCCAGACCAATTACATGTTGCTACTTAAGGCAGGAAGAGCTGTAGTTGCAGTGAAGATAAGGTGCCCTAGTCGGACACCGGGAGCTGATCCAGGCGAGGAGCAGCTTGCAGGGACAACGCTTCTGCGGCTGAGCTGCTGCATCGAAAGCTGATTCGGCCATGGCAGTGAAGACGGGTACAGTGGCATCTGCTGAGGAGAACCACGCAGCCGTGGCACTGCAAGGGTCCTAATGTCATGCCACTTGTCAAGGAGGCTTGTCAGTGCCCATTCTAGAGTGTAGCAGGTAGTCTGCAGGATTCATGTAAGCAGCAACAAGT
>NW_008649072.1:168846-172385 GCF_000247585.1 Phytophthora nicotianae INRA-310
GTGTACCTGGCAGCGTCGACACAGTGCTGGACGTGCTGGCCAGCGAGTCGGCGCGTGAGAACTACTGGGTCGCGCTCAACACCATGAAGGACGTCAAGTCCGCGGCGCTGCTTTCAAGCGCGCGGCTGCAATCCCAGAGCCTTTCGACGTCGTCGTCCATCACGTCCGAGACCGAGATGGACGCCACGGCTTTCCCGCGATGGAGCCGCAAGTACACGGCCGCTAGGTTCTCCAAGCACAACTCACAGGTACTGGACTGTTGCTACGCCGAGTACGCGACGAGATACACCGAGACCAACAACGAAGGACACACGAGACACCGCGGATTCGTCTACCGGCGATCGGTCTCGGAGCACGCACTGAGTAGCACGTCCAGCGTGTCGGCGGAGCCGCTGGCCAAGGCAAAAGTTCAAGGAGCGGCGAGATTCTTCATCCGCGACTGGCTGTTTGACGTTATCGAGACTCAGGATCCGCTGGTCTGCAAGTTGGTGCTAACCTGCACGGTGTTCGTGCCGCCGATCTCGGGACGTGGAGCCACGGTGTCGAGATCGGACTTCCGTGAGTTCTGCACCGAGCTGATGGTAGGGGCACGTCGCGCGTTAACCCACCAGTGGAAGGACCACGCCGCTCATGCTGGCGTGCGGTCGGCCTGGCGACGAGAGGCTCGCTGTTGCACCGTGTGTTCGGCTCAGTTCTCGCTGCTTCGGAAGCGTCACACGTGCCGGTCGTGCGGGTCTGGAGTGTGTTCCAAATGCTGCTTAAAGACGGTTCCTGCTCCTATTTCTGACTTCAATAGCTCGATGGGGTTCGGCGCGAGACCGCAACAGCGTGGCGGTCATAAACGTGAGTGTCTGCTCTGCGCGCAGTTTGGTCCGGACAGCGGCGTCAATGGCCGCGCTAGTGGCGTGACTAGTAGAAGCCGCCACTTTTCCACTTCGATAGCCTCCATGTCTGCCTCCATGTCACGAGAGTTTGCTTCATCGCGAGGAGCTCTATACGACTTGGAACAGGAAGAAAGCGACCGGGTGCATCCGGATCTAGAACTACGATCCACCACGTCCGTCTCCGGCTCAAGACGTCGACACAGCCAGCGGAGTGTAGGTAGCGTCGGTAGTCAGCGCAGTATCAGTGGACCGGATGACGATGACGACGAGTCGGATGAAGACGTTCGGCCATACACGCCGCGTCTCGATCTACGAGCTACAACGTCCAAGCTTCGCACGGCATCCACAGATTCGAGCCGTAGCTCTCGCAGTGGCCCGGGTATCGTCCTGTTATCGGATCTCGAGACACTGACGCTTTCAGGTAGTTTCCACCGCATGTCTGCGCGGTCATCATCTAGTTTGTCTGCCAGCTTATCGGCGCGATCACCGATGAACGCAGCGCCGAGGTTGTCGGCCAGGTCCGCAGCCCCTCCTTCGGTTTTGCAGCACCGGCACGACCGCGCTGCGTCAGAAGACAATGTACTCTTGACGACATCTGTCAAGCCTCGCGTCGGCACGAGGGACGTACCGCAGGAGAGCAGCGCTAGTACCGAAGAAGACGAAGACGTATACTCGGAAGACGATCTGGCCAACTTCACCCTCAAGTTGCAATAAGCAATTGAATGAGTACTTGGTCTCTTATATTTCGTTTATTTAGTCGCAGCTTCACTGCCGAACAGAAAAAAAAAAATAGCAATCAACTAACCACTGCGTGTCTTTGGCGATGTTTGTCTATCTATTTCAGTCTTCATCACTGTGTCATTATTGCCACGCTCAGAAAATATATTTTCGTTCCACTCCCGTCGGTGCTGGCATCACATACTCGTTGTTTTTAGTGCTGTGGGGACGGACAAATGCCGTCGCGTAATTCGCGCATCTCGAATGCGTCAGCTCAATATTTGCGCACGGAGTTGGACGAGGTGGCAGAAGTGGAGACGCGAGTGCAGCATCAACGGTGGTGGTCTCTTCGCTTCGAGCATCCGGTCATGGAGCAGCGTTTTCAGATTTACTACGAAGAGTCCTCGATCGTGTCAAGCAAGTGGGCCTGCGGTGTCACGCTGGGATCGGCTGCTGCGCTTCAAGCTGCTGTTTTCTACGATACATTTACTCTTAAGTCGCACGAGAGGACCCCCTGGGTGTTTGTTGATATCGCGGTTGCCGGCAATGCTCTTCTACTGCTACTCTGGGGCATTTTTCTTTGGACAGCTCGCCGACGCAAACGCCTTGGTGCTTACTTTCAGATCATGATTTTTGTGCTAGGATTGAGCATGCTCTTGCTCATTCTCGTTCTTGGGTTACCATTAGCAGCATACGAGACCGAAGCTGCCAGTATCAGTGAACAACAGGACCTGAAAATTCTAGCTGAGCTGGATGAAGCTAGAAAAGCGCACGATGTTACTCGAACAATGTTTTTCCTGTTGATGCTTCTTGGGGCTATTGCCACGACATGGTCCGCTCAATTTCTCGCTTACTGCGCCTTAGCGACGTGCACGTTGTTCGCACTTGGAGGGTGGATTATCGGCTGTTCGGACTATCTTCGACGTCAATGGCACCTTGTTGCACTCTTCATCTGCAGTTTGTTTCTTCTTGGCAGAGTTATTTATTGTGGAGAACGCAACTTGAGAAATAAATTCCTTCGGGCACGTCGTTTAATGCTAGAAAATCTCAAGCTTTCTCGACAAAACTCCGTTATGCATCAACAACTGAGCTGCCACGTTAATGCTGTTGGCATTGGGAACGGACGTCATAGTGAGTCTCGGGCTGCTACCTCCAACGGTGGGAGCCGTGTTCTTCCGCAAAAACAAAGATCAAAGATTCGACCTAAGAATGGTCATGCTACGTCGGACCCGCCAGCAATAGGCGAAAGCTGGATGGAAAATGTGCTCCGAAGCCTTGTACAGTTGCGTCAGCGGCTTCAAGACGATGAACAGACCACCGGTGAACTGGATTTTGTTTTACAAGCGCTGACTTCTGAGCATGATCTCTTCCTCGATACCTGGTCTCGTCAACGACGTGTGCCTGCTGGAGAAAAAGCAGGCACAGGTTGGTTGTCTCTCCTTGAAGAAAAGCGCAATCGACGACGCAAAACTGAAGGCAAGCAGCAACAGATCCCTTCAACTCTGGCATTTCTGACAAAAGCTCTTCGGCGAACCTCCTCAGGATCTCGAATGACAGTGCTCACATTACTTGAAAATTATCTTCCACCTCCTGGTGATAACAAGTCGAGTGAACAGAAATATTGGCCACCAGATGAATTGCTATCCCTCTCCGCTACTTGCCAAGAACTAGACTTGTTCGCCTTTGCGCAGTCCTGCACCGTGCCACTCACAACATTGCTACTCACGACACTTGAAAGCCACAATGTATTTGTCACTCTTCCGTTGCGGATTGAAAGTGTTGCCGATTTTGCTCAAGAGATTGAGCATCGCTATCAGCCCAAGAATCCTTACCACAATGCACTGTACGTCTCGGTAGTGTATCCGGTATTTGTTACGGTTGGTCTAACCTGTTTGGTGTTGTCTTTCCAGGCACGCAGCTTCAGTCGTATGGGACGTC
>NW_008649072.1:174450-176681 GCF_000247585.1 Phytophthora nicotianae INRA-310
TCAAACACAACGTGGAAAGCGGAGTGGTGCCCCAGCAGTGCGTGGCGGTAGTGCCTTTACGGCGGCCACCCACGGGAAGCCAGGTGTGAAGAAGGGTAAATGCTTCAACTGTGGGAAGCGTGGTCACTTCAAGAACGAATGCAAGGCGAAGAAGCGACTCATCGGTGCATCTGGCGGTGGGAACAACAGCCAAGGTAACAGCGGTGGCGCAGAGAGCGGTTTTGTCTTCATGTGAGTTCTGTCTCGGACTCAGTGGGAGCCGACTGGATAATCGACTCTGGCGCATCGAGTCACAGGACGGGCGCGCGTGTACTACTGTCTGGTCTGAGCAAGATGGACACAAACGTTGTCGTTACGACGGCTAATGGGATGAAGCTAAACGCGACGCATCGGGAGAAAGCGCACTTGCCACTGGCTACTGGCAGAATGTGCACTTTGGATCACGTCCTGTTTGTGCCTGGGCTGCAACACAATCTCGTCAGTCTTAGCGAGGTCGGAACTGCAGGGCTTGCGGCCACGTTTGATCATGAGCGATGCGTGATTACCAGCGGCAAGTCCAAGCTGGTAGCAACTCGACGAAGCAGTGGTCTGTATGTTGTGGAAGTGCCCAGTACTATCCGTAATGCATGAAGCGGGATACGTGTCTGGTGATCGACTGAACGACTTATCCCTCTGGCACGCCAGGCTTGGACATTTGAACGTTCGAGACTTTGTGAAAGTGCTGAAAGACGGTGGTGTGACAACGCGCGACAAGCAACGGCGCCCCTGAGAGGCTTGCGCAGCTGGTAAATTAGCCAGTTTACCTTTCTTATCGAAGAAACCACGAAAACTTAAGCGCAGGCAAGTCCTGATCGCAATTGACTATGTGGAGCCAATGGAAACGACATCGCGTGATGGTTATACCGGCTTGTTAAGTATGATAATCGAGCCCTACCACTTAGCTGTGGTTTTTCCAGTCAAAGACAAAAGATCGGCTACGCAGCTGCGAGCACTCCGTGAGTGCATTGCAAACTTGAAGGTAGCGGTCCCGAAGGCAAAAGTGTCTGTACTGAAGAGCGACAACGTTGCTGAGTACGGTGGTGGGGAAATGGCCGAGTTCTGCAACGAGAACCTGATTGCGCAAGAGTTCAGCGCGCCGTACACCCCGCAGCAGAACGGCAAAGTTGAGCGGAGCAACCGTGTTGTCATCGAAATGGCGCGATCCATGCTTCAGGCAGCTGGGATGGAAAAGCGCTTCTGGAGCGACGCGGTTTTGGCCGCAGTGTACATTCGAAATCGCTGCCCAACTAAGGTACTAGCTGGGGCGACACCTATCGAAGCACTGACGGGGCGTGTGTCAGTGCTGAGCAAGCTTCGAGTCTTTGGCTGTGATGCTGAAGTGCTGCTCCCCAAATCGCAGCGGCAGAAGCTGGATGCCAAGACGGCGAAAGGAGTCTTATCGGTTACGAGTAAAGCGGTGGGTATCGCTTCTGGGTGCCGAGTGGACGAGGCGGTCTCAGACAGGTCGTCATATCACTTACGGCAGTCTTTTTCGAGTCTTAAATCCCTAAAAACAAGTTAGTGACACTAGAGGGAGAGCTGCCAGCAGCGACACAGCCTGAGCCAACCAGTGAGATTGTGCCGGTTGGGCTGGATACAGAACAAGAAGACGTGGAAATGGAACCTGCCGAACATGATACATCGGCCGCCGGAGAAGAACAGAGGCAGCACATCGTTGACCCCCGCATGGAAAAGCAAGTTGTTCGTCGCAGCACTCATATCAAGAAGAAAAGTGTTCGCAGACTCGAATTTGAGGAGTCGCACAACGCGAAGGAAATGGCATTGGTGAGTGAACTCCAAGACCCACTCACGCTGCAAAAAGCCATGTCTCGTCCGGGTGCGGAGCAGTGGTGCCAAGCTATCAACGCAGAGCTGGACAGTTTGAGACGCAATGGCACCTACGAAGAAGTGTTTCTTCCAGCGAACGTACGTCCTGTGCAAACCAAGTGGGTATTTCGTCGTAAGACCCTCGCAAACGGATCCTTGGACAAGTACAAAGCCCGGCTAGTAGCCAAAGGATTCACGCAGCAGTATGGAGTGGACTATACAGAGACCTTCAGCCCCGTCGTTCGTCATGACTCAATTCGAGCCATTCTGGCTTTGGCTGTTCAACTTGGCTGGGACATCTTCAACTTGATGTGCAAACGGCATTCTTGAACAGCAGCCTATCAAAAGAGATCTTTGTAACCCCC
>NW_008649072.1:178351-181231 GCF_000247585.1 Phytophthora nicotianae INRA-310
ATGCCGGCCGACTGAAGCGTGCAGAGCGGGCTGCGCTGGAGCCCTTCCGGCACCGTCAAGCTGAGGCTGCGGGGGAGGCACGAGAGGACGGGGAAGGCCCAAGCAGCAGCGAGGAGGACTCTTTCGTGGTGCAACTTCAAAAGCGCCGGCGGCTTGCTCGCAAGGAGGTCAAGTATGACCTCTTGCGAGTATCCACCCGACCTCAAATATTGCAGAGCGCTTTTTTAGTGTTGCACGCACAACATTAGGTCAAGAGCGTCTCAGCCTTCAGCCTATCACGCTGGAAATAATCATGTTCCTGCGTCAGAATGCTGGCTACTGGAACGCGCAAACCGTTGACGACGCTACCCAATAGATGCAAATGACCGTGCCCAATATTTCATTATTCATTTGCTTTCTTTGACTAACTTCATTATGTATGTTCTTTTGCTGCAGATTGGCTGCCATGATTTATCTACAGACTGTCCCCAAGATGCCTATCAATGCCATAATCGGCAGGCCTGAGGCCACAGCATCAAAATCTCTACCAAAAGCACTCGGATGAGAGGTGTTCGCTGACAATAAACGTTGAGGCTTTTGACACGTCCAACAGAATACTTTCCAAGCAGAGAAATTTCGGCGTGGCCCCGTAGCTGATGCACATATTTAAACACCCGTGCCAGTCGAGAACGAACAACTTGTTGGTGAATACTGGAAGCAGCAGGCCCATCAGGAACGATAGGATTTAATGGCATCAAAACCTCTTCAGGACAAGCCCAGTGTATGCAGCATGAAGATGCAGTGAACAGCCTATTTTAAGAACGACTGTATCTGGAGGGCATGGTCTTCTATACTTAATAAAAACCTGGCAATGCAGAACGTTGAAAAAACCCTCAAAATAACGTTGTTTTTTTATATATATCTGGAGGTCATGGTCTTCTTTAATTAATAAAAACCTGGCAATGCAGAACGTTGAAAGCCCCCCTCAAAATAACGTTGTTTTTTTGCAATCGAGCAGATTCAATAACTAAAATTATTTTCAAATAAATAAATTAAATGGTATAGCTTAATAATTAAGAAAGATACTCAGTACAATTTTTTTAATTAAAAAGACTGTTTCAGTTTAGTAAGTTGTATTCAAACGTAAATTACGTTACGTAATGCAAAAAAAATTAGTGAATCGACGGGTTTATTACCTGGATATCTTTCCACGACGTACGGCCAAATTGTGGCACGTTACTGCACAGAGGCTCCAGGAGTCTGAACAGCCTTGTAGTTTTGGTCAATATCCTTGAAGCTTGGGTCGATGTCGTCTTCCTTTGCGATACCTTCTCTGTCCAAAGAACTCAGCTCCTCCAGCGTCAGGTTCTTCGTCTCCGGCACCCAGAACGAGAACAACAGACCCATGAAGCAGCACGCAGCGAAGATGTACAACACACCCTTGAAACCGAACGAGCCCTTCGCAATCACCGCGAAACACTGCGCGGCAATGATAGCTCCAACCTTGCCGGATGCAGCGGAGATGCCGTGACCCGTGGAGCGCACCGCCGTGGGGAACACCTCAGCAGGGATGATGAACGTTGTAGCGTTGGGACCGAAGTTGAAGAAGAACTGTGCGAACGAGTACATGACGACGAAGACGGCCGTGCTGTCGGTCTTGAGCTCGTTGAAGAAGATGGCCATGAAAAGGAACAGCAGCGTCAGCAGCGCGAAACCCATGTACTGGATGGGCTTGCGACCCCACTTGTCCACGAAGTAGACCGTGAACCAGTAGCCGGGAACTGTACCCGCGAGGTTGATAATAGCCGTGCCGACCGAGCGGTTCCACAGGTCGTCGTAGATCTTCTGGTTACCCGTGGACGATGGACTGCCGTAGCCGATGATTTCGAGCACCACCGACGTGTTGAGTGACGTGCCGTAGTAACCGATGTCGAGGAAGAACCAGGCTGCGGCACAACCGATGAGCACCTTAAGGTTGGCCCACTTGTTGAAGTAGGTCTTGAACGAGTAGGAGAAGTTCTCGAAGAATCCGGTCTTGCCGTCGCCCTTGACGTACATGTCGGTAGTGATCTTGTCTGACGCGAGGAACTGGTTGGCAGCACGTGCACCTTCCTCAGTGTCGCCGAGCACGTCCATGGCGTATCGTGGCGTTTCCGGAATCTTCAGACGCCAGTAAACTGCGGCCAAGGCGGGGATAGCGCCGAACGCTGCCAGTGTACGCCAGCAGTATCCGAGTGACGATGCACCGTTCTCGAGGATACTGTCCTTGGCTGCGGCTAGCACGATGATAGCCATGACAGCACCGGCGATGATACCGAAACCCTGCATGGCGAAGACGGTGGCGATCATGGTGCCGCGGCGTTTGGAGGACGCGAACTCGCTGGTGATGACGGCTGAGACGGGGTAGTCTCCGCCGATGCCGACGCCAAGCACGAAGCGCCAGATACTGAGCAAGATGAGCAGGTTGTTGGCATCGCCGTTGACGGGCCAAGCGGCGAAGCCACACAGCAGTGCGCCACCGATGAGCACCATAAGTTCGATACCGTAGATACGTTTGCGGCCGAGGATGTCGCCGAGGATGGCGAAGGAGATCTGACCCACTGCGTTGCCATAGGAGGAGGCAGCTTTGACCCATCCGTCAGCACGTGACGTGAGACTGGACTTGTCGAAGTATTCGTAGGCGATCATGGGCACCATGAGACCGATGACAAAGTTGTCGTACGAGTCGACAAAGAACCCGGAGCCAGCCACAAGGATGGCCTTGACGTGAGACTTGGAGAACTTGGCATTGTCGAGTGCGCTGAGTGCGTCGAAGCGCTGCTTGTCGGCCGGTGGGTGGTTAGCTTCGGCCATCTTTCCTCGCTCTAGCGATCGAAGTAGCTTGGGAAAGGGTGCAAATTG
>NW_008649072.1:186257-204879 GCF_000247585.1 Phytophthora nicotianae INRA-310
CTCGAGAACGGTGCATCGTCACTCGGATACTGCTGGCGTACACTGGCAGCGTTCGGCGCTATCCCCGCCTTGGCCGCAGTCTACTGGCGTCTGAAGATTCCGGAAACGCCACGATACGCCATGGACGTGCTCGGCGACACTGAGGAAGGTGCACGTGCTGCCAACCAGTTCCTCGCGTCAGACAAGATCACTACCGACATGTACGTCAAGGGCGACGGCAAGACCGGATTCTTCGAGAACTTCTCCTACTCGTTCAAGACCTACTTCAACAAGTGGGCCAACCTTAAGGTGCTCATCGGTTGTGCCGCAGCCTGGTTCTTCCTCGA
This sequence comes from Phytophthora nicotianae INRA-310, assembly GCF_000247585.1. Lineage (NCBI taxonomy): Eukaryota > Oomycota > Peronosporomycetes > Peronosporales > Peronosporaceae > Phytophthora > Phytophthora nicotianae. Next base: position 186,584 of record NW_008649072.1, read on the forward strand.
CATCGGTTACTACGGCACGTCACTCAACACGTCGGTGGTGCTCGAAATCATCGGCTACGGCAGTCCATCGTCCACGGGTAACCAGAAGATCTACGACGACCTGTGGAACCGCTCGGTCGGCACGGCTATTATCAACCTCGCGGGTACAGTTCCCGGCTACTGGTTCACGGTCTACTTCGTGGACAAGTGGGGTCGCAAGCCCATCCAGTACATGGGTTTCGCGCTGCTGACGCTGCTGTTCCTTTTCATGGCCATCTTCTTCAACGAGCTCAAGACCGACAGCACGGCCGTCTTCGTCGTCATGTACTCGTTCGCACAGTTCTTCTTCAACTTCGGTCCCAACGCTACAACGTTCATCATCCCTGCTGAGGTGTTCCCCACGGCGGTGCGCTCCACGGGTCACGGCATCTCCGCTGCATCCGGCAAGGTTGGAGCTATCATTGCCGCGCAGTGTTTCGCGGTGATTGCGAAGGGCTCGTTCGGTTTCAAGGGTGTGCTGTACATCTTCGCTGCGTGCTGCTTCATGGGTCTGTTGTTCTCGTTCTGGGTGCCGGAGACGAAGAACCTGACGCTGGAGGAGCTGAGTTCTTTGGACAGAGAAGGTATCGCAAAAGAAGACGACATCGACCCAAGCTTCAAGGATATTGACCAAAACTACAAGGCTGTTCAGACTCCCAATGCCTCTGTGCAGTAACGTGCCACAATTTGGCCGTACGTCGTGGAAAGATATCCAGGTAATAAACCCGTCGCTTCACTATTTTTTTGTTTGCATTACGTAACGTAATTTACGTTTGAATACAACTTACTAAACTGAAACAGTTTTTTTAATTAAAAAAATTGTACTGAGTATCTTTCTTAATTATTAAGCTATACCATTTAATTTATTTATCTGAAAATAATTTTGTTTTTGAATCTGCTCGATTGCAAAAAAACAACGTTATTTTGAGGGGGGGGCTTTCAACGTTCTGCATTGCCAGGTTTTTATTAATTAAAGAAGACCATGACCTCCAGATATAGTCGTTCTTAAAATAGGCTGTTCACTGCATCTTCATGCTGCATACACTGGGCTTGTCCTGAAGAGGTTTTGATGCCATTAAATCCTATCGTTCCTGATGGGCCTGCTGCTTCCAGTATTCACCAACAAGTTGTTCGTTCTCGACTGGCACGGGTGTTTAAATATGTGCATCAGCTACGGGGCCACGCCAAAATTTCTCTGCTTGGAAAGTATTCTGTTGGACGTGTCAAAAGCCTCAACGTTTATTGTCAGCGAACACCTCTCATCCGAGTGCTTTTGGTAGAGATTTTGATGCCGTGGCCTGCCTTACTTTGCGAGTTGTTAGCAGAGAGTATACCGTTGCAGGATCCAGCACTTGGATGGAAAGCTAACCACGGAGCTTGGTGTCGTCTATGGATTACGATTGCTTCTGGCTCGGCTGGTTTGCTATTCCAGGTTCGAGCATCTACACCAGAACTTTCCTATCAGAAGATGCTGGGGATTACTATCGGAACCGCTTGTGGAGCAACCTCGACGACAATACTGATTGCCAGTCTGTGGGTCTTTCCTGTTCCTTTTGCGTCGTCATTACTGGATGTCTGGCCGCGACTCTGTTTGTAATATTTTTTGTTGCAACACTGATGAAGCGATCTGAGAGGAACATTTGCCCTAAGATAATGGACCCACTCAAGCAGAAGATATTTCTCATCATCGCCCAAGCCGTGTTAGTCGTTACCTACACAATCTACAGTATTGTCTTCACAAGGTGCACTTACCACCAGCGGCTTGGCCTCCTCATACTGCTTCCAGTAATGAAAATCAGTCTCAAGCAGATGATCGCGCGCCTCGCTTCAGACGACGAAGAGTCAATTCCTGCTGTTGTTGTCTTCTCCGTCGATGTGTTCAACGGACTGTACACTTCGATATGTATGCAGTCGTCGGGTACGTGGTGGGCATCCTTTTTGATGATCGCATTGAACGGTGGATATACGGTACTATCGATCCTAGAGATCAATCGCGCAGCAGCGTTGCTCAGTAAATTAGATCGAAAGAATGGCATTGTTCCTCAAGTATCGCACAGTATTGTTCCGATACTCGATGCCTGTAGCCATTCTTCGAGTTTACATAAAACGCAGAGATGCGCAACCTCTGTTAAAAAGCTCAACGCCGCTGCATCACATTCAGGCAAAATAACTATTAAGGAGAGTAAACTTGCGATGGCATCCAAATTGCTGTTCTACCTTGAATATCGAGCATTGGTTGGATACATCGAAGGCATCATTCCGTTAATGTATGCTGCCTACCTATCGATTCTCGTCAACCTTCCCAGTGCCAAGTATTATCCTCACACGCGAAGTCTTTCCTCTGAACAACTAAACACAACTGTTGGCAGTATCATGGCCTATGCATCGACGGAGAATCTATCTCTACTCTGGCTTCATGTCGTTGTGAAGCGTAAGCTTGGTTTTTCGTTGCTGTACCAGCTTGCGTTTGTCCTGGAGACTGAGGCGGAGTTGTTACAAGGCCGGCTCTTTGTATGGATAGTTATCCTGCTGCAGCTTCCTTTGGTACACTTTGGTACGCCCGATTTGAATGTCAGCGGAGAAAAATCCTACTGACATTGGTATGTGAAGGTGCGGATTTTGGGTTTGAATTCAACTGGATGAAGGACGAGCAGGATAATCGGTGATCAGACAAACGATGCAAGCAACTGCAATGAACTCTTTACGGTAAAAAAAAATGTTAGCTAAAGCTCTTGGATTGAAAATGTGAACAGAAGACATCGAAAACCCACTGAAATCTCGTATCGAAACATATGCTCATGTTACGAAGTATTGTGGTGTATACAGTATAATATTTCTGAAGTATTACTTCGAAGGGCGGAGGGGCCGAGCCACCACTTTACTGCGTTAGTAAAATAGCGAGTGCGTGACTGCCGTCCCGAAAGCTAAGCTGCTGTGTACATTCGTTGTCGAGCGCTTCATGCCCGGAAGCTAGGAATCGCACCAAGATGTGGAACTTCCACAGTGGAAGATATGCCACAACACTCCTGTACATCTTCATTATAAAACCGTCATCACTAGTTCTTTCTATCGACTGAAAGGCGGACAATGTCGTGAGTCTCCAACTTGATTCCTTCATCTGTACGTGCACCTAGGTCGTCTTTGTCATCTCGAAGCTTCAATACTCGGCAAATGCTGCGTTGGGAACTGGTACAGACCAACCCAGCCCAACACGCCATTCCGGATCTCGCATAGAGCAACACGCCTAGCTTTTCCCAAAGTAAAATTTGGGACTCTCTCTTGGAAGTGGAACGACCAAGCTCGACTAGCCATACGTAGCGGCTTGAGTCAGACAGCAAGGCTGGCAGTCAGTCGTCGCCTCGGTGGTGCCTCAGTGGCAACACCGAGTAACGTATGCAGCAATACACCAAGCGCGCGGGCTTAGTGCACGAGTTGACTCGTTCATAGCCCAGTGCCGCCCTAACGGAAAATCCATGTCGCATTCAACGCGCGATCTTCATGATGAAGAGCGGCGTTCGTGCAGCTTTTCAGCCGTGCCTTGCACCCGGATTTTATTCTTTCGTAGCGCGATCGCGGGCCACGATAATTGAAGGCTGTGGCCACCACCAATATCCCCCGGAAGCTGCAGAGAAATGGTTGACTCAAGTACAACGCGGCGACGTGTTACATGCTGTTGCATCAATGCCAACTGACCTGGGTCGACCCGAAAGCGTCGCTGGAGGACGCGCGCGCCCGTGTGAGCTCTTGACCCACATTGTCGACCGTCTATCTAGCGTTTTTATTTTTTCGGTTCAGATACATAGCAACATCACTTAAGCCCCATTGGCATTGTACGCCTACAGGCTCGCCGCGTGGATTTCGGCGCGGCTCAATCGCCGACATGATGTCGTTGCTGCCACGCTGCAACGCTCCAAGGTAGCGGGACACGATCGGACGATAAACTAGGGGTCGGACCTGAGGTGATGGGGCAAGTATACTTTATCCAAGTCGATCGTTTTGAACCGACGATACCGGATGCCTTCACAATTGTCAGTCACTTTATAATCGCACGCGAGCTGGAGGAAGAAACCGCCGCCGCTGTCTCCACTTCCACGTGTCTGGAGACGTCCGTGCGCCTGGAAGAGCGGAATAACGTGGATCTTAAGAGAATCGCCGCGATCTCCTGCTCCATATCGTGCCGCTCTCGCTCCTATCCGCGCAGTGCAACGCGCACAATAGACGAATAACGACAACGCTTTTCGCTATCTAGACAGATCTGCAGTATGGACCGCTTCCGCCTCGACCTCGACGGCGTGGACCAGGATGGCGTGGACACGGTGGAGCCCATGCGCCCTAGTTCCTTCGACATGACCTTCTCGCTCGGCAGCTACCCGAGCGCACAGGGGCTGAGCCGGGACAGCGACGAGCAGCAAAGCAGCAATCAGGACGACAACGATGTCACTGACAGCAGGAAGTTACCCGGCCGGGGCGAGAAGGGCAGACTACACGTGGACGAACTCATGGAAAGCTCTCGCTCGCAGAAGTTCGATGGCAGCAGCCTGGCCTCGTCGGGTCATAAGAGAAACACGACAGCCAGCTCCCCGGCGTCTTCATCTGTGCATAAGGACGTGGCCAACATCGCTTTGAGGCTGGAAGAGAAGGCGCATGAGGCCATCGACGTGGCCAATTTGTGCGGCAAAGTGTCGTGGAAACTGTCCAAGCGCACACAAGACGTACACGTCTACAGACCAGCGACGCTCCCGTCCGAGGAAGATTCGTCCACGAAGCTGTACTTCCGTGTCTCGTGCGAGGTGAAGGCGCATCTAGGGACGATTATGGAGTATCTTACACCAAGTAACTCAAGGAGTTACTACGATATCGAGTCGCAGGTGTTCCCTGGCCTCCTACATGCTGCAGTTATCAAACGTATGGAACTACCGGAACGCGCTCCCGCATCCATGGCGAACTCCGGACAGACGCTACTGTTCCCGTCTGGCGCATCAGCTACAACAACTGCAAGCGGGAGTCATGACGACACGTCTAGTGTCGATGAGGACTCGAGTGATTCGTTCCCACATTTACAGGTTAAGTGGCACGCAAGTCGCTTTGCCGGGCGCTTCGTCAAGCCAGTGGACTTTTTCTTTGTGGAATACGCGAATATCGAAGCAATGGCCGACGGAAGGAAGCGTGGGTACGGTTACATTCGGTCGGTCGAGTCATTTAAGGGAGACGAGTTGGCTATCCGTCTAGCGGGAGAAGACGTGGCTATTCCTCCCAGTGTGGCCAAGTGCAAACGTGCCGTGATTAACAAAGGCGTCTATGTGGTCTCGCCGTCGGGTGATGCCTCAGGCACATACGAAGTGACGTGTATGATGGTGATCGACTTCCAGAAGCAGTTTGCGAGCTCAGTAGGAGCCAAAATCATCCACAACTTCACCGAGAGACTCATTGGTATCCGCGAATTGCTGTTTAACACGCTCTTCCGTCCCATTGCGGTACTCCCGAAGAACCAGTGGAAACCAGCACGTAGCAACAAGTGCGCGATCTGCATGTGCTCCTTCTCAATCGTGAAGTCCAAGCACCACTGTCGATCCTGTGGTGAAGCTGTTTGCGGACAATGCAGTCGGAAGTGGACGTTGCAGCCTGGAGCCCAACCGGAGACACAAGCAAGACTCTGCACGAGCTGCTCGTTACAGGCGAGAAGCTACCTCATGCCGAACGGAGACCCCAGTCGCTCACCTGCTGGTGCTTCCTCACGCTTCTCGTCAGTGATCAACGACTTTAGTGTCAGTCAGCTCGCTGGAAGTCGCTCGGCTGTGCCTCGAATGGCAAATGTCTACAAATGCGATGTCCAAGTTGCAAGTACAGTATCCCACGACCCCGACACATTTGCAGCGGCCACATCAGCGTTCGCGAAGCTCGTTAGCGCTTTGGGCGATCAAAATCCGCACTTTATGTTGGTCTCCTATTCGCACCACCATAACGGCGCTGCGGTGTATGAAGCGTTGGCACGTGCAGCTCCCGATACGCTTTTCATGGGCGGTACCTCCAGTGGTGGTGTGTATGTTGGAGCTACTGCATCAGCGCTGGGTCTAAACAAGAGTGGTGGAAACAGCAGTAATAATTCTCGACACCGCGGCAACACTGGATCTCAAGGCCCTACTGTTGGATTGTGGGGAATCTACGACCCGGAAGGATCTTATGCGATCTTGAATGCCGATTTGGATCGTGAGAGTCCACGTGATGCTGCGCGGAGATGTCTAACGGATGGCATGAAGATGCTAGCGATGGAGCCTGAGGAGAGTCCGGACTTCGTGTGGACTGTGATGGGAGGCGGAGAGGACACCTATGATGTCGATGACCAGCGAGATGGAGAGGAAGAGCAGATTACGCGGGCTGTGAACGAGATCGTGGACTGCTCGTACTCCGTTGTCGGCGGTAGTTCGTCTCGTCATACGGCTAGTAGCCGTGGATATGCCACGCAGTTGTGCTCGGAAGGAGGCAACGTTGGCTGTGTGACCAAGCACGGCGCATGCTTTGCTATCTGCTGTCCGAGTGTGGAGGTTGCACACGCGTTATTCACATGCTACGATGCAACAGACAAGAGCTTCGTCGTGACGAAGGCGAGTGGCCGAGATTTGTTTGCATTGGACCACAAGCCAGCACTGGAGGCGATTAACGAGGCAACTCACGGCATGCTGGCGGAGATGACGCATCGACCAGAGAAATTCAACCTCGAGTCCAATCTACTGCCAGCTTACTACCCTGTTGCTCGTGAGCGACGTGGTGCTGTACCCCGTGGTCTTAAGCGGAATACTTCACGCTACCAGATGCTGCAACCGGAGACGTCGGCACGTGATCTTTCGCTGCACTTGGGCGCTGAGGTGCGTCTCGGCGAACGACTACACATGATGTCCCTGTCTCCTCGTGGTGTGGCTTCCAAGGCGCGTCGTGGACTGCGTGATGCTATTCGAGTATCCGTTCCCACAATGGATCTGCAAGATGTCATCGGCTGCTTCCTCAGTGTTGGCATGAGCTACGACCGCGTGCTGCAGGGTGACCTGAATGCCGTGGCTGATGCAACGGGAAGTGCGTTCCCTCAAGGCGCCTCATTGTTGTCTGTTTCGCACGGACAGCAAGGTGTTATGACCGGCGGCAACGAGGCAGTTCATGCCAACAGTATGTTGACGGCGTTGATCGTCACGAACCGCAAGAAGGCTCAGAAGCTCAACCCCCTACGGCCGCTCAACATCCGAGTGGCTACTACCACTGCGTAAACTATTCATCAAAGTCAAGTTCACACGTACCTTACGAAGTAATCTATTAATCTAGAAGATTTTTGTGCTATTGAATCTTGCTGGAGCATCACAAAGAAGCAATGTATTATCGTAAAACAAGGCAACTTCATCTAAAGTACCATAATGTATTGGCGTTCCATCTCACCATTTACTAGGCTACTGGCACTCTACAGGTCGGCAACGTCGCCCTCGTAACGCGCAACAGAGCGGTCCGAGAACTGCGGTTCCGCACGCACGATGAAGGCGCCACGGTGGTCCGGGTTGGTGATGAACACGCACCCGGAGACACCCAGCGCGGCGGCAGCTTCACGCATGGCGTTGGCCACCTTGTTCTCCTGACGTTCAGCCAGTTGCTGCGTGAAGATGTCACCAGCACGGCCGCTAGTAATAGCCAAGACGGTGGGGCCGGCACCACTCAAGAAGCAGCCGTGCGCACCAGCTCCCAGCGCCGCCTTAATGAGCGGCTCCAGGTGCGGGTACTGTGCGGCTCCACGCTGCGGCTGGTGCAGCATATCCTGTGTGGCGTAGCGCAGTTCGTCGAGGTTGCCCGAGCGGAAGGCGTTCACAAAGATGGCAGCGCGACCGATGTTGAACACGGCATCCTTGCGGGGCACGTCAGGCGGCAGGATAGCGCGTGCAACGCTCGTGGGACCCGTCGAGTCAGGGATAAACACGACGCACTGCAGTCCGTCCGGGATCTGCACGCGCGAAGAGTACCAGCGGTCGTCAGCGAAGATACCGAGCTGCAGACCGCCGTAGATGGCGGGAGCCACGTTGTCGGGGTGTCCTTCGATCTCTGAGGCCTGAGCAAAAGAGCAGAACAGTGTCAGATCGCGTATTCGCTGGACACAAGACACCAATTGTAGCTACTTACCAGCTGCAGAAGCTCCTCACGGCCATGCACAGGCAGACGCATACCAGCAAGGGCAAGGCCGGCGATGATGCCGCCCACAATGCCAGCCGAGCTGCTGCCCAGTCCGCGCGCGAAAGGGATGCGGTTCTTGCAGTGCACCTTGAGGTGGCGAGGCATCTCCTCGCCCGCAGCCTTGAAGGCAGCCTTAATACCAACGATCACGAGGTTGCTCTCGTCCGTCGGCAACTCCTTGGCGCCCTCGCCCTCGTTTGTGAGCGTGATGCGGCGCACATTAGGCGCGTCGCCCTCCTTCGGGGCCACAACTTCCACGGAAATCTCCGTCCAGATGTCCAACGCCATGCCGATAGTGTCGAAACCAGGTCCCATGTTGGCGGTCGTGGCCGGCACACGCACCACCACAGACGTGAGCTTACGGCGCTCCAGGTCCGTGGGCAGCGCCGCCGCCTTGGCCGCGGCCACCGCCTTGGCGCGGCGTTGAGCAGCCACGCGCTTCGCAGTCTTGCTGCGCGATCCAACGTAGTAGGCAAGCGCCACACCAGCAGCCGCCACCGCCACCTGCGTGGCCACACGCTGCGTTGAAGCGTCCGAGTTGCCGCCTGCCATGATCAAACTTTGATTATCAAAGTGACGTACTTTTCCTGCGTGGAGGCCGTGGAGCTCTGACCACCGCAAGAACTTGCCGTCACCAGATCATTTGCTCAAACAGGCACATAGACGGTACTTTAAAGTTGGCGTCTTGAACATTAGGTGATGTGTACCACATATCATATTTCATGTGTTGCACATAGCTCAGTGTGCGACTGATGTACACAAAATTACAGCTCCAGCAAGCGTCGCCAGCTCTCCAGTAAATAATAGTGATCAACAGGAAGCGGCTCGGAGGTGAGTTCTGATCGAGGGGAAGTGACAAGATACGGTCTATCTGACTGCACAGAAGGATAGATAAATTTTCTAGCGATCCCCGCAGTCTGAAGAGCGTTCCCTACCCTAAGATCGCGATCTGACAGTGTGCAATTTTCTCCGCGTGTGTAGCCAACTAGATCGCGAAGGCTATGGACAGCAGTGACGACGACCTGATCCCCATCTCGGTACTGCGCAAGAAGAGCAAGCCGCCGACGCCCAATGGCTCCTCTCCCTCTGCCAGGCGCAACGCCGCACGAGTGGTGAAGAAGGAGACGAAACGCGTGATCGATGAGGACTCGGACTCTGACAGTATGCCTCTGGTACAGCTTAAGAAGAAGGCTGTCAGCAAGAAGGTGATAACGAAAAGCAGTAAACCAACCACAGAGAAGAAGAAGGTGTCGGTCAAAAAGGAGACGGGTGTGAAGCGGAAAGCCCCGAGTTCTTCTTCCGCCACTTCTGCCTCTAAAAGCCGAAAGATTAAGGTCACTTCGTCGGTATCCAATGGCAAGGTCAAGGTGAAGAAGGAGAAGTCTGTCAGTGTACGCAAACTCAAGGTGCATTCCAAGAGCGAGCGACTGGATATGGCCATCAAGGCCTTCCGCTGGTGGAACGCAGAGGAGCTGCCCGAGGGCATCCAGTGGCGCACACTAGAGCACAACGGCGTCATGTTCCCTCCCCCATACAAACCACACCATGTGCCACTGCTATACAATGGTAAAGAGATCGAACTGACTCCTAGTCAGGAAGAAGTCGCCAGTTTCTATGCTGCTATCCCCAAGGACGGTCCACAACTCGGCAACCCGAAGACAGCCAAGATCTTCAACAAGAACTTCTTCACAGACTTCAAGAAGGTGCTGGGCAAACAGCATGAAGTCAAGACATTTGAAGGGTGCGACTTTTCTCGAATTGCTGCTCATTTGGAGAAGCTTCGCGAAGAGAAGAAGAACATGACGAAAGAGGAGAAACTGCCAGAGAAAGAGAAGCGCGAGATGGAGGTGTTCACCAATGGTTTCGCCTTTGTAGACGGCCATTTAGAGAAGGTTGGCAACTTCCGTATTGAGCCTCCTGGTCTGTTCCGTGGTCGTGGTGAGCACCCAAAGACTGGTACTTTGAAGGAACGTGTGATGCCTGAAGATGTGACAGTTAATGTGGGTATTTCGGATCGTGTACCCATTTGCAACGTCCCGGGTCACGCTTGGAAGCAGGTGATTCATCGTGATACGGTCTCGTGGCTAGCATATTGGAACGAGAACGTTATGGGCGGCATCAAGTACGTCTTCTTTGCAGCTAGTTCGAGCTTTAAGGGCAAATCGGACTTGGCTAAGTACGAAAAGGCTCGACGACTGAAGAAATGCATCGACAAGATCCGTCGGGATTATACAAAGGGGTTAAAGGCCAAGGATATGTTCACCAAACAGCGTTCGACTGCTATGTGGGTCATTGATGTGCTGGCGCTGCGTGTGGGTAACGAGAAAGGAGAGGACGAGGCTGATACAGTTGGCTGCTGCAGTTTGCGTGTGGAGCACATGTCCTTCAACGACGAGAACTGTGCCCTCACACTGTCTTTTCTGGGTAAGGACTCGATGCCGTACAACAACACTGTCGAACTAGCACAATATGGGGACGTGGGTAAGCAAGTGTACCATAACTTACAGAAGTTCTGCGCCAAGAAGGGGAAGAACGAGGAAGTTTTTCATGAGTTGTCGGTCACGGAGCTGAACAAACACTTGAGCTCGCTGATGCCTGGACTCAGTGCGAAGGTGTTTCGTACATTCAATGCGTCGTTCACGCTGGAGAAGGAGCTGCCAGGCCCGTCAGGACAGGAGCTGGATCCGCAGGGCAAGATGGAAGTAGCGCCGAAGGTTGTGCTGTACAATGACGCCAACCGGAAGGTTGCTATCCTGTGTAATCATCAACGTACTGCCCCCAAGTCTTTTGACACGACGTTGGACAAGATGAATGCGCAACTGGGTCAGCTAAAAGATCAACTGAAGGACCTGAAACAAATGCAGAAGCTGATTTCGACGGGTAAGGCTAGCAGTATCAAGTTGAAGAAGGAGAAGCCTGCGTCCGACAAAGAGGAGGATGCTCTGGCAAAGAAAGCTCAGGCTCACTTGTTCCAGCGTACACCCTCAGCTGACCAAGTTACGAAGAAGATTGAGAACTGGAAGAAAAAGATCAAGGCGTTGTCTCTGCGTCTTCAGGACAAGACGGACAACAAGGAAGTGGCGCTCGGCACGTCCAAGCTTAACTACATGGACCCGCGCATCACCGTCGCATGGTGCAAAAGGGTACGTCCTGCTGTTCTAATACTTTTTCTAAAGGTTTTTCTTTTTACTAACAAGTTTTTTATTATTTTTTACAGAACGAAGTACCCATTTCTGCAGTGTTTTCCAAGACGCTGCGTGAGAAATTTGTGTGGGCTATGGACGTGAACCCCGACTGGAAGTTCTGACCTCACAGAAGTCAAGAAAGCAAGGTACGCCCAGCTCAAATAAAACATAAAGAAAGATGATCTGACTGAGCATGAGTACAACAAAAAATCTCTCGCTTTGTTTCGTCCTTACTAGTTGATTTATCGCGAGACTTTTCTTGAATAATGCACATCTTTTAGGACTGCATTTCAACATCTCCATCCTTGTGTTTCGCTTCCCATTCCTCGCAGCATTTTTTCAGTTTTTCCATCAGCTCTGTGTGTCCTCGTCGCTCAGCAAAGTTCCACGCCTTGTTGCCTGTATGGTCTTCAAGACACGGGTTCGCTCCAAGGCTCAGCAGCTTGGAGGCAGCGTCGTCGCGGCCGTGGTGTGCAGCCGCCATCAACGCCGACGAGTGATCAGACTCAACTCGCTGGAAATTCACGTCCATGCCGTTCTGGATCAGACTAAACACTGAGTGGAAATCCTCCTGGCGGAAGGCATGGTAGATAGCCGCATCCATCACCGAGCCGAGCACTTGCACATTGCGGTCCTTCACGGACAGCGACTTAGCGCCCATGCTCGTTCCTGCCGTCTTCGTACCGTTGCCATCACCACTGAAAGACTGTGCTGCTGGCGTAACACTAATCGGCTCGCACTTGTCCTTCTGTCCGCACTTGGCACAGTACTCACAGTGAGTACAACGCTTCGAGACCATGCGCTTGCACTTCCGACATGGCGAGCGCTCTCCGTACTGCATGTCGTGTCCATTTCCTCGGATTTTTTGTTCCAGAGAAGCACTCAACGCTGCTTGGTTCACATTAGTGATCACGCCTTCGTCGGCCAGCAGCATCTCTTCATCGTCATCTTCCACGTATTCCTCGAAATCATCTTGATCTTGCTTGTTGGAGCCATTATCTTTCTGCAGGAATGACTTGGGTTGGTATTGCAGCACTGAGGAAGGTGCAATCCGGCTGCTACTAGTTGTGCTAGTGCTGGAAGATGTTGTGGAAGAAAGCCCAGTCGATGATCCCGAAGTGGAAGGTTTTCGAGGTGCTGAAGCACTAGACGTCGACGTGGTAGTAGAAGACGTCGAAGACAGGAAAGAGTGCTGCGTTGAATTATCACTGGCTGTCTTGCCGTTGCGAGAGCCATTGCCATTCGCGTGGCTATTGGAAGATCGTCGGGAGTCACTGCGTCCATCTTTGACGGTTGAGGGCACACCGCAAGTGCTTTCAAAGTGACGACGGTAAATGTTCAATCGACTCCACTCGGCCGCGTACTCTGCGTTCACAGTAGACAAGGAATTCAGTCAACTATTGCGACAGTTGGAGCTTGCATTATACGTGTAGATGGCTGTACCTGGTCCCGCATTGTCCAGTAGCTCAATAACCTTTGCGAACGTGCCTGTAAGGTATGAGTTCTGCTTCCGTTGTGCGTCCGTTTGCACATTCACATCTAGAATCTGCAATATACGCACCAACCAATATGTTAGTTGCCATGAACACAGCTCTCCACAGCGTCAATATCAGTAAATTGCTCGTCTCTCACCCGCAGCAATGCGCGCACTTGGGAATACATCTCGGTGCGCTTCTTCTCTTTGGAAAGCCCACCTTCGCGTCGGGTGGTACCGTCTACCAGCCACGCATTCAGCACCTTCAGCCCACCTTCCGCGTAGAATCTGGCCCATTCCCAAGTACCATTGTCAGTATCTACCTCAACATCCTATTTCCTGTTTAAACCCGCTGGTAGTATCTTACACTTGAGCGTCCGCGTCGCTGAGCTGCGTGATAAGCAGCGCCAGGATTGCGCGGTGCGACAGCGTGTGGATGGACGGCATGAGCTTGCACAGCACCTGTGTGCGCTCCGAGCCCACGACCTCGCCATCCTCGTTCATAATGAAGCCCAGTACGCTCACAACGCTCATGGCGGCAGCGTCCTCCCAGATGCGCGTGCGCATGATCAATACTGTTGTCAATCAAGTCTCAATTGCAAATGTGGTAAAATGAAAATGGCGCCACAATTTCGGCCAATCAATTACCACATTCTGATTAGCGATCCATCTTGATGGACACGTCGGCGTTGCGCGAGTTCGCCTTCAAAAAGCTGCAAGAGGCCAGAGAGCGCGGCTCGGAGTTGGCGGCAGTGACAGCTGCGCGTGCGGCCTCATCCATCTCCAGCTCCGTGCCGGTATCATCCTCCTTCGTCTTCCGCGCTCAGAGCTCGGTGGAGCAGCAGCAGGAGCAACTGCCGGCGTCTCTGGAGAATAAGCTTGAAACGCTCAGTAAGTTGCCTTTGACTACAGTTTACAGTATGCCACGGAGCTGATGGCGTTGTGTGTTGTTGTTGTTACGCTCTGGATAGAAAAGTCAAATGACTCGTTGCGCTCGACGCTGACGGGCACCTCGAGCGGGTCGCTGAACGAGAGCATATATAAATTGGACCTTATCAATGAGTCGCTAGCTTTTTCGATTGAGAATATTCAAGAAGGCTCCCATGTGATGAAGCTGCTGAATCGCCAGCTGAAGGACAGTGCTACCATGCAGAACCCCGCGCACAAGGCATTCTACCAGCGTAACGAGCAAAGTGCGCAGTAGGAGCACGAAATTAACGTTGATTCTTATTTGTGGTGTACTTGCCGTCTGTGAGGATTCGTCTAGGGTGACGCATTCTTGTTTAGCAGGATAGCTTGGAGATCTCGTCAGGTGTAGAGGGTTCATCTGATAGTGAAACCTTCTAACATTTGGTTAAATAGCAACTTTTGAAAAACTAGGTCGTTTCTAATCTATTAATAGTTTAGAAACAGATGCCCGGTATTTCAATATGCTAAGTACGTACCAACTTTTGGAAAAGCAGGTCGTTTCTAATCTCGTTTAGAAACTGATATGCTTTGGAACTTAGAGCATCTCCAGCGGTAGGTTTTATCCGAAGTATTAGAGCGCCATTGAGACCTCAAATTTTCCACCTAACGAACGTCAAGAATTTGGCTGCGAGTGCCTAAGTATTTTCTTAACTTTCTTTTAGCTTTTGCCCAATCGGATGCTCGTGGAATATTTGTGGCAGTGTTGGATTGTGCCGCAGCTTTATTTTCGGCTCTTCGATAAAGCCGAAATAAAGCCGATCGGCTTTATAAATCCGGACGGTTGCAAGTGCGTCTTCGTATTATCCGGACGAATCCGGACAGTCACTCTCTAGCGGCTGGATTCCATCCAACCTGGAAGGTCTTCTCAGCGGAACCAACGGCCTTCTTCATGACTAAAAAGCAGACAGACCAAGAAGAGGAAGGGCAGCAAGTGAGCGATTCAGTCTCGAAGCAAACCGGATAAAGAAGATAAACGGTCGACACTACCTCCTTAGCTCTCACGCTGTACTTGCTCTCGCTGCCGGACTCGCCCTCGGTGGTGGAGTCGCCCGCGGTGCTGGCGTCGCCCTCGCAGCTGGACTTGCTCTCGCTGGACTTGGTGCTGGGGTCGCTCTCACGCTGGACTTGCTCTCTCTGCCCGACTCGGCCTTAAATATCGCGGCCAACGCAGAATTGGTGAAGTGTTCAAGCCCTGTTGTCGAAGCAACATTGATTCGAGAAATTGAGACCACTTATCAGGCAAACGTACAAGCAATTCAAGGCTATTACTGGAATTACGACATGTAAGGGGCCAAACCAAACGTCTTGTCCGAAGAGAAAAGTGTCTTGAGGTGGAACTTTTGGCCGCGGACACCGGTCAACTTTGTCTCCTGGGAGATGGACGGATCGTTAGTCCGAGGAAATTCTCTTTTACCTGGCAGTGGGATGACCTCACCGAACCCGTTGTATACGGGCTCATCGACTTCTCGGTTTTGCTCATCTTCAGATGCTTCATAGTTCACTCTCTTCGTCGAAGTTGCCGTCCCAATCTGAGGCTTCTTCACCAAGGACATCAAACACGCTCTGCCAGTACTCGGGGGTATCAAGCCCAGGTATTTCTTGGTGCTCGACTAAAAGATTTTCCTCGGCTTCCTCCATGGTCACAGCTGGGGTCGCGTCACAATTGCCAATTTGCATTCTTTCAGTGGCATCAACAATACGTTTGAGCTCCATGGACTCCATCCCTTCGTTTTCTACTCTGTCGAGGTTTCGAACTGCTTGACGAACAAGGGAAAACTTGCGCGCTTTTTCGGGGTTCATCCTGTTCCGCTTTGCAGTATGAATCGCAGCCAGCTCGCTGAAATATCGTTCACAGGTTGCAGTATTTACGGCGATTGAAAGAATCACTGCCGCAAGCTTCGGCAATTTTGACTCGCGTTTGACGTCTGCTGCAAAGCTCTAGAATTGCCCGACGTCTCCATTGAAGCGAACTAGTGCCTGATCAACGAAACTACCGCGATACCACTCGTGAAAGTCAACTAGCAAGCTCTCAATATCCTCCTCATCGTTTTTAGCGATGTACCGGCGATAATAGTAAATGCCGTATCCAATAGTCTCTCTAGAAGATGCAGTTGAGGCTCTTCCTTATGTATTGCGACGGCAACACAAACGTGACGGGGATGTAAGAATAGTGCTAACAGTATCGAAGGCTGCTCGCATTTCAGCCATCATTCCTCCACAAGCGCCACTAAATCCAAATTGACCAAGTTTCCCAAAAATCCACGATATATGTCTCGGAAAGAGACAATTACATCTGCAAGCGTGGTCTTTTCGCGCTGTAACTTGTAGGAAGCGTTTGAGAGAGGTCTGATAACTTCTTCGGCAGATTTTAAGTTCTCCCAGAAATCTGTATCACCAAAAATCTTGAGAGCTTCTGGAAACTCGGGGTCATTGGTGTACTTAACCGAAAATTGGTGAAGTGCATTTCTAACACGCAAGAGGGATGCAAAGCAGCCTTGCTTACAATTCCAACGTGTTTCACAGAGATTGATAAAGCCCAATTGCTTGCCATAAGTAGCCAAAACTACAGCTTGAGCACGAATCAGCCACTTCGACGACGATCCATTCAGTGTCGCAGTCGCGAGCGATGCTTTCTTCGTCAGTATTTTAAAAGCCGAGTTTAAAACAGCTTTCACCAAGTTGTTTATATCGTGTGCAAAGCAATGAATAAACGCAATACGCGGGTACCGGAGCGCTAGAATGCGGCGCGCCAACATTGACCGGCATCATCACTTACAACAGCACCGATTTCCCAGCCTTTTTCAGTTACGTTCTCCATCACATTTTCCATTTGCTCAACGATCGCAACACCATCATGCCTTGGCCCAGTCTTAAATAGGCCAAAAGTCAAGATAGTACCAAATAAAGCTAACATGCACCCAAGTAAGTGCATTTTAGCAACGTTTTGCCAAACATCCGACAAAAAGTTCACGCGTCCACCACTGAACTCCATTCGGTTTCTCAGAGCAACATGCTGCTCTTCTTCTTCGACTTGGCTGTACTTGTCCAAAATCTTCCCCATTTCTTTTCTCTTCGGTAGAGCAGTAGTACAGGCTCTATTCAGAAAAGTAAAAAGACGTACAGTAGATCCTTTCTCAATAAATCGATCGGGCAGGCAGTTGTCGGCTTGAAACTGGATAAGAAGACGCTCGAATTCTTCATGTTTGTCTTCCGTGAATACATTGTCAAAGTATTCCCGAATGAAGCGCTGGCGCTTGTCGGAACTAGCCGAGGATGCTACTTCTCGTTGATTTTCTTGGTCCACTTGGCGCTCGAAACCGTTAATCACACTGTGTGAAACTTGGGTAGCTTGAGGAGGCTGTACCTGGCCACTCTTGACAGCCTCTAGGTAAAATGTACAGGACTTAAGGTGGGTCTTAAAGGTAGTTAAACGCGCAGCTACAACCTTTGGAGCTTCTTGCAGGTCTTGCCTATTGTAAGCTGCCAAGCAATGCTTACAAACAAGCTGCTGCCGGTTGTTCTGCTTGGGCAAACCGATGTCTTGAAATTGTAGTCTTTCGAACTTTGGAGCACGGCCCATCCTGTGCCTAGCCAAGACCTGGCGTCGGTAGTGGCGACTTGGCAGTCTATTGGGCTCGAGTTCACAATCTGCGGGGGGAGGGAGCCAGCACCAGATCTCAACTATACGTGTTACCAAGGTATAGCACTTTCCGACAAAGGATATACACGAGCGTATAAAATGTACTTCCTCCGTCCGAAAATTTAAGGCAGTTTGTCCAAAAATTTCATTTTTAAGCTCAAATCATCGTATGAAGGTTCATTAATTGGCTAATAGCAAGGCGCTCCGCGTAATGATGCGATTGGTGGGTTTCACGAATAAATTGGTTGGCTAGAAGTAAAGTTACGATCTCCGGAACAGTGCCACTTCATCCCACTCTACCTTTTTCCTTCGTCGTTCCTACCCATGGCTATTCCCACCGCTCTAAAGTGCCGCACCCGCAAGAACCTTACCCCAGCCGAGCGTGCTGAAGTTATCGCCTACCTCCTGAGTGTTAGTACCGAGCTATCACCTCCTCAAGGCCCCATTAAAGCTTGTGCGACTAAATACGCTTGTGGAGACGTTCAGATCTCGCGATTGTGGCGTCGATCGGTTAAGGCCATTCAAGCAGGAGCTCCTATCGACTACGAGAGCGGTAGAAAGTGTCGAAGTGGCCGTAAGTCGCGGTTGACGTCGGAGTCCCGCGTCCAGCTCAACGAGGCCATCGAACTTATTCCCCTGGAAGACAGAACCGACATCCGTACTTTGGCGAGTAGTCTCGGTATTGCAAAGTCTACTTTACACGACTACTACCAGGCTGGTGTTTTTCGTAGCCATTCTGCACACGTGAAACCTCTACTTACCGACAAACAGCGAGCTGCACGTGTTGAATTCGCGGCTGGGTTTGTAC
>NW_008649072.1:205805-206566 GCF_000247585.1 Phytophthora nicotianae INRA-310
CATATTGGATTGTTTTTGTCCAATAAAATGCAATTACAAATATGTGACAATTCATTAAAACCGGAGTCTTAACATAAGACTCCGGTCGTACTCGATACGACGTAAAAAAAAAACTGCAATAGGACCTGCCGTTGAAGTTAAAAACTTTTGACCAGGTCCTAACACGCTACTTATAGGATAAAACCGCCGTTGAGATTTACCGCTGGAGATACCCTTACGGTATCTCTGGAATCTTATGTTCAGAGCTCTTAGCGTGATCGCAGACCCTCAAATTTCTGGATAACACAATAATTGGGTACATTTGTAATATCAAAAAAGTAGGTACTTTTTCATGAGCAAGTTAATTCGACGGAATCTATTATGAATCGTGGAATCTCCGCTGCAAACACTGGCACGCAGCCTGCTCTGTGGTGCCATTGCACAATCCAGAGCCACATTGCCATAACCCCAGCAAGGCTTACAGCATGGTCAACGTAACGGCAGTGATGTTGGCATGAAAACGCATTATGGCAGACATGGTGACACACACCGTGTTCAACCAAACGGAGCCACCGCTGAAAGTGGCACCTTTGACACGGAGTAGACTTGGTGTAGAGTGTTTCACTCCGATATTTACCAAGCAGTAATCAAATGGTAGTTACTAGGGAGCTCCACCATTGTGTGCTCAGCTCCTGATACACCACTGGGAATACTGTAGTGGCGTTTTCGCTGCTACGCAACAATGACCAAGGCTCAACCAACTTCAACCAACATATCTGAAG
>NW_008649072.1:209566-211640 GCF_000247585.1 Phytophthora nicotianae INRA-310
TTTCGACGAACGGTAGCTTCAGATGTGGTGCCGCTTCCGTTGGCGCCTGCCGATGGACAACTTAACCGATGAACTGATTTAAACAGAGATTGACAAAATCATTTCGAGTGTGAAAAACAATAGTGTTCCAGATGTGAATAACAAAATGCGTGAAATAGTACGTATAGATCTATCTGAGAGTGATGTTAGCAAGTGAATAATCAAGTATTTCAAGCTTTGCCACGACATCATCGATGACAACGATTATTAGCAGTTCGTTACTGTAGAAAACATCAGACAGCAGTCTTGTCAGGTCATCATCGCCTGATCAGAGCCCCTGGTTCTGCGAGAAGAAGTGGAACATACAGTACTTTTCCAGACCATAGACCGCTCGGCCAATTGATCACCATACCAAACCGCAACCCTCACGCCAACAAAAAAAAGCCATCATTGTAGGGGCAAAAAATGAAGGGCCCAGTTTCATATGACTATTTGGTCCAGATGTTGCAAACTTTCCATATGCGACAGTTAGATATAGGGTAAACAAGACGGATTAGATTATGAAAATGGTGTTAAAAATGGTGTTAAAAATGGCCAATTCCCAGATGTTTT
Organism: Phytophthora nicotianae INRA-310; assembly: GCF_000247585.1. NCBI lineage: Eukaryota > Oomycota > Peronosporomycetes > Peronosporales > Peronosporaceae > Phytophthora > Phytophthora nicotianae. The sequence continues at coordinate 210,158 of NW_008649072.1, forward strand.
CGCGCTAGAGGCCCGCAAATAACGACGTTTGAGTTGGTCTTTAAGCATGACTTTCTATGCCTTTTGGGTTATATGAAATACAGACCATGCATTGGTCGATCTTGAGATAACATGCGGCAATTCCGATAGTCGAGATGAATAGGTGGTATTTGACTTGAATACGAATTTGAACAATAGGCAGTAAGCTCGAATGAATAGTACTTAGTTATGGAGGTTATTCGTCCTAATCTTCACTGTCTACATCCAATGCCCCCTTTTCCTCTTCCTCTTCTTTACTGGCGGTGTCATGATCACTGTTCGAGCCCAAGTCGCACTCCTCGATCTTAGTGAAGTACGTGTTCTCTACTTTCTGAACGCTTCGATATAAATCAACCCAATGCTTGCTTCGGACCTTCTCAAAACTTTCAGCCACCTTGATATTAAGATCTACAGCATTGCTTGCTGGTGCTTTTACGATACTTTTCTTAGCTTGAGCCCAAATGAGTTCAATAGTTGCAGTTCTGGAGTGTATGGAGGAGTGTAGATCACTTCGTGACCATAGGCTCAGCAATTACATGCACATCATAAAGTGGTGGTGGATTGTAGAGCCGTACGAGCTCCATCAATTGGGTTTTAACGAGCTTTTCTTCGTACATAATTCGTACATGCTCACACAAATCAAGTATTAAAAAAAAACTTATAAGTGACAAAAAAATTACCATTGTCGCAAAGCCACTGTTGCATGTCAGCCTTTAGCCAACGCGTCGTAGGAGCCGGATAAAGGTTCCGCTTGTGATAGCTTGCTCCGTCCATAAAGATCTTGCAGGATTTTGGAGACGTGAAGCGCTGGTACAACTGTATGAGTAACTTCTCGAGCCACCTCTCAAATTGCTCTGCATCAAAATTCCTGTGATAGTCACCGTCGTCTGAGCTTGGGGCCGGAATATTGTTGCTTTCTTTTTACGATTAGCAGTCCAGTGTACCAGAGAATTGTCGACGATTCTGCGTGTAATGAGCTGGAGCGACGATACAGCATACCAGCTCCAATGATACATACCATTTTAAAATTATCTGTTAGTAAAAAAAATATCAACTTTATAATTTATACAATAGAGTACCGTTCTCCTTTCCCACTGGGAGCGCAACGTGTTCTCTCAGACGAAAGTCATGTCAAATTCGTAACATGGTTCACGTATGACTCGTCGAGGTAAACCTCTGGACAAATCGGATTGTTGCGAAAATCTCGATTGGCCAGCCTTTCTTGCAAATAGGTTGCCCTATATACAACGTCGTGGCTGCTTTCCGCCATAATATGACGATGCTCTCCTTGGATACAGGAAAACCCTAACCTACGCAGCAGTCGACGCATTGTACGCACCGATATAGTAACCTTACAGTTTGCAGTAATCTCTTGAATATGTCCTACTGTAACTGGAATCAGTGCTAAATTGCTTGCGTTTATAAACTGTCGAACGACGGGTGCGACAACATCCTTGTCGTACAT
>NW_008649072.1:214130-215597 GCF_000247585.1 Phytophthora nicotianae INRA-310
ATTCCAGTGTACCAGAGAATTGTCGACGATTCTGCGTGTAATGAACTGGAGCGGCGATACAGCATACCAGCTCCAATGATACATACCATTTTAAATTTATCTGTTAGTAAAAAAAAATATCAACTTTATAATTTATACAATAGAGTACCGTTCTCCTTTCCCACTGGGAGCGCAACGTGTTCTCTCAGACGAAAGTCATGTCAAATTCGTAACATGGTTCACGTATGACTCGTCGAGGTAAACCTCTGGACAAATCGGATTGTTGCGAAAATCTCGATTGGCCAGCCTTTCTTGCAAATAGGTTGCCCTATATACAACGTCGTGGCTGCTTTCCGCCATAATATGACGATGCTCTCCTTGGATACAGGAAAACCCTAACCTACGCAGCAGTCGACGCATTGTACGCACCGATATAGTAACCTTACAGTTTGCAGTAATCTCTTGAATATGTCCTACTGTAACTGGAATCAGTGCTAAATTGCTTGCGTTTATAAACTGTCGAACGACGGGTGCGACAACATCCTTGTCGTACATTGGCTTGGGACCACGTGTTGATGGTTCTTGCCGCGACTGTCACATTCATAAGTTGTTAGAGGATAACTGATAGGTTGTAGTTATGAAATTTAGGCACCGACAGCGTCAAACATCGCGTCACCAAGCTTGTTGTACTCCGCCCACACACGCTTCACAGTATTTACAGAGACTCCAATTCAAGCAGCGACACGATTCCGCGATCGCAAGTTTCCTCGCAAATGTGCCCCGGCCTCCACGTCCATATAAGTGTAACATCATGTGCTTCTCAGCACCGTTGAATGCGTGCCGCTTGAGTTTTCCCACAGCGCGTCTCTCCTGCCCCTGTTGCATGATATAGATCGTTTTGCTTTCTGTGAAGTATTTGCGGGTCTGATCGTTTTTAAACGTCACCATAGTTAGGGAATTATGACTTAAACTAGCCAGATGTTATAATTCCCGGGCCCCTAACTACAATGCTTTTTCTGCATCAACTTAATAAAGCTCTACCAGTCCAACTCTCTAGTCAGGGACAAAATCGTGTTCTTAGTACACATTGAGTTTTGAACACGGGAGGGGGGGTTAACTCGATCTTAAACAGCGACAGCGCTCATGAGATGTAATTTATCTAATCGTATCACGGTTGCACTGTGTGTTGTTCCTTGTGCCGATATATATGTGTTACTACCACCCTTCGGACTAAATCCGCCGCAATGGCTTAATCTCAGCTAATTTATAATACTTACTCCCCTCATGCTTCCGCAAAATAAATCCCGTTTAGTAATTTACATACCCAATTTTAATCAACTATAATATATCTGGTGCAAAGAGCAGTTTTTCTCGACTAGTATGTGATTGATTATGATCTTGTAACGATTTGCGTTTTGCCATTTATAGGATGTCGTGTACTATAATTATTATGCGTATGTTACTACCCTTACTCAGCTAGCCGTATTT
>NW_008649073.1:0-414 GCF_000247585.1 Phytophthora nicotianae INRA-310
CTCTCGACTTTGTTGATCCGTTTTTCCAGCCGCGCGATGGTATCGCGAGCAGCTGAGACACGATCCTCTGTGGTACAAGAGGCGGATCAGTACGACAAGGAAGGAAGGGTGCAGACAAATACTCACGGGTAGCGATGTGTGCCGCCCTGGCCTGATCGCGTTGAGAGATTGCCACCTGAGCACGCTGAGATGCTTTCTGGAGATCCCGATCCAGTGTCGACACCCGATCTTGCAAGCGGCCAAGCTCAGCTGTATGAGACACGATCCTCTGTGACACAAGAGGCGGATCAGTACGACGTGGAAAAAAGGATGCAGACAAGTACTCACGAGTAGCAATGTGCGCCGCTCTAGCCTGATCGCGTTGAGAGATGGCCGCCTGAGCACGCTGAGACGCCTTCTGGAGATCCCGATCCA
>NW_008649073.1:2761-51390 GCF_000247585.1 Phytophthora nicotianae INRA-310
GTCAGACCGAGTGTGTTGCAGCTCGTTCGACTTGGAAGTGGTCTGCGCAAGATCTATCGAAGGTCAGTTGTTGGAAAGGCACCGTCGGCGTCGAGGACGATTACCGATGCTTATGAGTTCACATCACGTGCTTATAGTAATGAATGATGCTGGGCACAAGTTTGTGGCTATGATCTCGCCCTCCATTTTGTGGATGTACCGCGATGCTTCGCTGCCATTATTGGTAATGCTGAGAGTGGTCGCCAATTTTATCAACAAAGAAACAAACGCGGCGGCGATGACTGCCAAGGATGCATTGAAGAAAACATCCTCAAAGCCAAAGACGAAACGGAAGAGCTCGTCTCGGAGGGTGATAAGCTGGCCATATTCCAGCGTAGACAGTCGCTGCTGCAGATCGCGGATGGTAGATGTTGTGACGGGTAGGTCAGGTGCTTGATATCCTGCTAAGCCTTTTGCCACACTCTGATCCTCTTTCGTTGCGGTCCCAAGGTAGGCAACGGCTTTAGTGAGTGAATCCAGAAGCCATGCCCCGCGCGTAGAGATCCACTGGATCGCAAGCTTTGGAGATGCGTTTATATACACAGCGGCACCTCTGCAAAGTGACTGGCTTGTCATTTGGGCGTCACAACCCGACTGATAGACGGAGCCATCGCCTTCACAGTATCCCTTATAACCCCGGTAATGTAGCCTGCAATGTTTGGCCTCTTTCTCTCTCGTTTTTGTGGCGGTTCGCAGCTGCCATCTTCAGTCTCTAGCAGTTCATCCCAGCTCAGCACGGCTTCTTCTTGTGAATACGGTTGGTTTTCCAGGCAGATCAGATTCCGCAAACCGCGGTGCTAATTGGAAAAGATATTCTGATGGCTCATAGTAACAGATGGAAAGCAAACCAAAAGCGTGAACCATACACTGCTGCCATCTTTCACAGGCCTTGTATATAGACACACCTTGTACAACCGATCTCTTGATGCGAGCAATATGCAGAAATAATTCTCCAGAAGCCGCAATAGAAAGCTGATGTTTGCGAGCGAAACACGTATCGACTGCTCTTCCAAATGTGTGCCACATCAACGCTATCAACGCAGCATCATGCACAGATTTGAGCCCGTAGCAACGTCAGCATTCATAACTAAAATTCCACAAGCACGCTCAAATCATCCACGGTACAACCGAGAGCGTCATTAGTTTGCACATTAGCACGCAGTTGAGCTCGTCGTTATAGCTGGCCATCTTGTCTCGTATTTTACCGATTCTCTTCGAGTCGCTGAGCGAATTAGTGTAGCGTTCACGAAGCATACTCTCGACTTGTGAAAGTAGCCTAGCGCTGTTGCCTTTGCTAATAGCCCATCGACAGCTCTGGCTTTCCTGCTCCTTTTCATCTGCACAAAAATTGAAACGCTGTTAGAAGTGAGTACATATTTTGAGTAGGAAGACTTGATGCTTCAATATGTGCTCTGTTTATGGCGTCTATATCTACTATAGATAGACCTATTGATATAAGAAACTCGTCAAACATCTTCTCCGCTGCCACATCCTGGCCTGTAGTGCCTGCTGGGATGTCCAGCCCTCTCGATGCTCTTCTCATGGCCTCCCAACTCTCACGCTGAAGAAGAGCGACTCGCAGCGCGCATTTATCTATGTCTTATACTGTAACGACTCCATTCCGGCAAAAATGCAATTATACGGTAAATGAGTGTTTCTCTTAGTTTCATTAAGGATGTTATCAGTAATTGCGACTACCTCCGGATGATTCCAAAAGTAATCTGGACCGTGATAAACCTAGCCCTTGTAAGGTCTCGTTGATTGAATATGTCATGGAACGGGCTGGCATGCAAAATCATTGGCTACACAAGGTCAAATTGTGTTCTAGGGATTGGGCCTCCGGCTTGTCCTACAGTAAAAACGAGTTCTCAAGCACATCCCCAAAAATAAGAGCCAATCAGTAGGTAGCTTCCAAACTACTCGAACAAAGTATGTACTGAATTATCGGTTTCAAAGAAGGAAAAAAAACCTTGAGGTTATAGAATTTGCGCCCGCTCGCCACTCGCCTCACTTCACCCTTTTAGCCGTCACCAGCGATGCCCGCCCCACGCGCCCTAGCGCACAGCTGACACTACCCGGACCAGGCAGAAGCCACCTACGACATGGCGCTCGCGTCCGCCGCCGTTTCCTGAAAACAGACTCGAAACCCGGCAGGGCTGGCGAAATGTTGCCAGATTTTGCTTCTGGTGGCCGTTCGAGAGCTCGCCATTCCACATCAGCGCTACTGCAGTTGGTCAAAGTTGGTGTAATCTCGTGGGATTCGTTTTGGGCAAGTTCTGACAAATGTGTGTGTGTGTGTTTATTGATTTTTTGGTGTGGTGAGTACGTGGCAATGGCAACATGTTATCGTTATGCATGATGTAGGGAGGAATATATTAATGCGAAAATACAAGCCCACATATACTACGACTCCAAGGCTTTCTGCTTCCTTTGGTGACTGTCTGGCGTGCAGCGATCGACTATGCCCCTCCACCTGCTTTGCGTGTGAACACAGCACATCATAAGCGCCTCGGTGGTCAGTACGCAGCTTTCTCCAACGCTTTCGGAGAACCTGCTGCCTTCGAGCGACCTTTGCCGTCCAGCTTGCCTAGTACCGCGTTGTCTTCGTGCCCAAGTCCGCGGAGAGCGTTCACAGTGCTTACTTCCACAGCTGATGTGCGACGCCGTCTGGATCTAAAGGTGCTGCCGGTACGTCCACGTCTCGCCCGGCCACAATGATCATGATGTTGATGCACGCTTTCAGATCGGCACGGACGAACTGCTACTTCTTTTGCGTTGCTGTGTTCCAAAGATGAAGCGTGTACCAGTTGTAACAGCACCCAGCAAGCGAGTGTGCCTCAACAACAACGTCGGCGGTGCGGTGAGAGCGTGGATTTTCGGTCACGCAGCTACACGAGGTATTGTCTGGAGAAGACGACGATGACGCTTCTTGAATCGTGACGAGTTTCTGCAGCATCCGCTGCAATGTTGACACCGAGGACAGCAGCTGCGTTACAGCGGCAGCAAGAACGGTCGTGTCTCCACCGCTACGTTCACCGAGCTGAGCGAAGTTCTCTGTTTCCACGATGTGCACAGGTGGCGTCATCATCGAAAACACGTTTCCGGAGACAACCGGCACCCCAGCGCAGCATTTGTAGTGTCAAGTGCTTCCAGCAAGTGGTACAAGTAGTGGGATCTGTAACCCGCCGCTGCCTGCTCCTTCGTGATGACTGCAGCCACGTCTTCAAGGTGGATCAACAGCGACGCGAGTGCTGCATCCAATACGTTGCTGTCAACGTTCAGGGACACGTCCGTGAAGACACACACGTTTTTTTTAAGAGTTGGCGGCGCAATGCAAGCAGTTGGGCATACTCCAGATCAGGTAGAACTTCCTGCAGGGTCGAGATGGTTGGGGTACTACACGGCAGATGCGGGTCTCGGTATCCGGCCAAAACTTTGGCAACGCTTTGATCTTCGCGAGTGGTAGTACCAACATACGCGAACGCCTTCGTGAGCGAATCCAGCAGCCACGCACCTCGCGTTGAAATCCATTGGATCGCCAGTTGCAGAGGCGTTCGCGTACGCTGCGGAACCTCGTCGGAGTGCGTGACTTGATAAGCCTGGAGTGATGGGCGGCGGCAGTGGTGCAGCCTTTTCAGTGATACGCTTTGTGGCTTCTACGATGACGTCATTTATATACTTGGCAACACTTGGACGCCCTCGCACGCGCTTCACGTGTGGCTCCAGCTGCGCTTCTGCTTTCTCTTCAAGGTCTTCCCAATAGAGTATGGCTTCTTCTTGCGTGTACGTCTTCTGTCCTGGCAAGTCTGAGGTGGTTGCATGGGGAACTAGCGGTAACACGTAGCTAGATGACTCAAATGCGCCCACAAACAGCATGCCTGAAGCATGGGACATGCACTGCTCCCATTTCTTCGCTGACTTGTATATAGATATTCCTTGAACCACGAATGTTTTAATCCTTGCTACATGCAAAAAGAGCTCCCCTGATGCCGCGATCGAAAGCTGGTTTTTACGGGCAAAGCATGTATCGATTGTTCGACCAAAGGTGTAACACATTAATGTCAGAACCGCGGAGTCGTGCAAACTGTTGAATCCACCACCGACACCTTTGATTGCTGTCTCTTGCACAAGCGCGCATAGATCGTCGAGCGTGCAGTCGGGAGCCTCCCCGGTTTGCACCCCTGCAAACAGGTTCCGCTCGTCAATGGCTGCAGCCATTTTTTCTCGATTTTTTGCAATTCTCTTGTTATCAGACAAATGCGTAGGATACCGCTCTCGTAGCAAATTTACCACTTGTGACATATAACCCACAGCGGTGGCCTTCGCAAGAAGGCATCCTCGAGAGCAAGTCTTTGTTTGCAGAAAAATTGAGAAAGCGGTTAGCAGTGAGTAAAAATTCTGACTTGGCAGAGCGCCAGGAGCCACAAGTGATATAGCGATTGAACTTAGATACTCCTCGGTCATGTTACCCAGCGATAGAAACTCACTAAAGCATTTAAGAGCAGCTTGCTCCTGTCCTGCCGTACCTTGCGGGATGTCAAGCCCTCGTGCTGCACGTTGCATCTTTTCAAATGGCAGATAACTTGGCAAACTGACTCCAGTTCTTATCAGGAATATCTCGGTTTTATTGGATAATTTGGAGAATCACTTGATAATTGTAAAGAGACTTACTGAATAATTTGAGAATACTCCCAAAATAATTGGGAAAATGTTGGGGGATAATCAAAAAACAATATGATTGGCTGAAATATGGTGTACTCCAAATTCATTGGCTGACTAAGGCTCTCAGTAACATAGGTTTAGGAGATTGAAAACAAAAATTGGGAAAATAATTGCTTATCCTACATAAACGAGTGCCTTTCCGGAAATTTGGTTCGTTCTGATTGGTTGCATTTTAGTCTGGCAGCCAATCTTTGATTTGGGTTGAATTTCCAAAAATCTGGCCATTGAGTTGCTGGGTTTGTGCTGACCTAAAATCCATTGTGACGTTATTCAGGCAATGGCTGCAATGCAATACATGTACGTGATTTTTGAGTTCTTGCGGTGGTGCTCAAATTTCTTTGTGGTTTGCTTCAACCTGTTGTCGCCTGGATTGCCAGCAGGCGACGTCGCCCACGTGGCGGGTGGGATGGGTAGCCACCATCTGTTTCTCAAAAGTGGGTGAGCAATTGAATTCGTCGGGTAACGCGATCAAGTGCTTACATTTCGTGTTTGTATGGTGTATCCATTTTGGTGGTGCGTTCCAACCGTGAATTGTCAAGGACTGTGGTTGGCTCGTCGTCAAAAACGTCAGCAGCTCTCTCCCCTCTGCGTGCGCCAGTGTTGGGCACAACCTCACTTCCGCATTTCCTCGTGCGCCCACAGATCATCACTCTGTTTTCTTCTCACGCCTCGTAACATGCGCGCCGCCCTGCAGCTTTCCCGCCGTCTACGTTCGCCCGCCGCTCGCGTCGTACGCTCACACTCCACAGCCGCTGCTCCGGCATCACTCGCCGCTTCCTGGGACCGTCCGTTCCCCTCCATCTTGGTGCGTTTCCCCACTTCTCTACTTACACAAGCCACTTACTAACCAGAGTGATGGTCCTTGTAGGTGTCTGCCGATGGCGTCTCGGCCCAAGGCTCGTTCGCGGAGGCTCAGGCCAACTACCTTCAGCCTGACATGCAGGTGGTGAAGGAACTAGACGCGTTGCTACATGAGAAGAAGATGGGTATCGTTGCGCACTTCTACATGGACCCAGAGCTACAGGGCATCCTATCGTCGCTCTCGTGGCCTCACACGTTCATCGCCGACTCTCTGGCTATGGGCGAGGCAGCAGCTAAGATGGCCAAGAAGGGAATCCAGTCGGTGGCTGTGCTGGGCGTTGACTTCATGTCCGAGAGTGTGCGCGCCAATTTGGACTCGAACGGCTTCGAGCACATCCCAGTGTACCGCTTGGCCGAAAAGAAGATTGGATGCAGTCTAGCCGAGTCGGCCGAGAAGCAGGCTTACCTCGCATACCTGCAGAAGGCCGCCAAGACGCCCAACAGTCTGCACATTGTGTACATCAACACGTCGTTGCGTAGCAAGGCATTTGCTCACGATCTGGTGCCTACGATCACCTGTACGTCCTCGAATGTAGTGCAGACTGTGCTGCAGTCGTTCGCTCAGGTGCCGGACATTAATGTCTGGTACGGACCTGACACGTACATGGGCGAGAACCTGCAGCAGATGTTTGAGCATATTGCGCAGCTTCCGGACGAGAAGATTCGTCAGATCCACCCACAGCACAACCGCAAGACCATCGCGGAGCTGCTCACGCGCTTCGATTACTTCAAGGAGGGTAACTGCGTCGTGCACCACATGTTCGGTGACAAAGTGACTCGGCGCGTGCGCGACGAGTACAGCCACGCCTACCACACGGCACACTTTGAAGTGCCCGGAGAGATGTTCACACTCGCGATGGAGGCGCAGAACAAGGGCCGCGGTGTTGTTGGCTCGACGTCCAACATCCTGAACTTCATCAAGGCGAAGACGGCTGAGGCTGTTAAGAACCAGACGGGAGAGAAGTTGAGCTTCGTGCTGGGCACGGAGGCCGGCATGATCACGGCCATCGTGCGTGGCGTGCAGGAGACGCTGAACGCTCAGGAGGGAGGTGTAAAGCCAGAGGTGGAAATTATCTTCCCTGTGTCGGCGGATGCTGTTGCAACGGAAGGCGAGGAATTGGTGCCTGGCGTCGCAGGTGGTGAGGGATGCTCGACTGCTGGCGGCTGTGCTACGTGCCCGTTCATGAAGATGAACGACATTGACGCTCTGTTCCGTGTGGTGGAAGGTGTGTCTGCTAGCGCTAATGGCTCTGATCCGCTGGCGAATTTCTACCCGCAAAAGTATAGTGAACTCATTCAGGGCAAGACTGTTACAGACGTCGGTGTGAAACCCATTCTGCACATGAAGTCGTTGATGGATGGACAGAAGTTGTCGGACGCGTTGGTGCAGGATATTCAGACACGGACACCGGGTGCCGGTTGCCCCAAGTAAGCGTAGTTCAGCATTCTAAGGTCCCAATGAAATTTGTTTAGCTTACTGTGTGACTGGAACATGATTAAGAGCTCCGGGTATATCAGACCGTCGCTTACACTCCGAGGATGCTGACTCACTGTTGTGAGCTTAGAACTCAAAAACGAAATTTCATGCGAGAGAATCCGTGGTCTCAATCTAAGTAGAAGTAAAAATGTCCATCTAATAGATCCTTGAGTGCTTCTGAACCATAAAATCCGGAGTAAATCAACTTGCTTTCGGTGTGCTCGCTTGAGGCACCGTGGCATCGCGGGGCAGTGCTCCTAGGGATCGTGGAACGGTGAAGGTTCACCTAAACCAGGCCGGATTAGCACTGTTAATATCTTCGGACTATCGGTATCTCAGGGCCGCTGGGTTTGGCTGCTACAGGACAGATGTCGGGGGGCAACTTCCAAACACAACTCCACTACTACAAGCTGAAACCTGGACGTGGCAACATGTATTACATAAGTATACTATAATAGCGCGATCATTACGGGCAACGTATCGCATGGGTTTGCAATTGGAACCGAGCTCGAAATATCCAAAGGCTAGCCTGAAATGGCTTCAATGTACCTTACTGCAAAATGAATTCGCGAACCACCCACCGCGCCCCCATTCTCTGTTTCCAAGTCCCAACCTACTTCATCAGTCCATCTACTGCACTCGTAGTAGTAGGCCACAACTCTTGCGACTGCTTCATGCAATACCTCGCTGCACAGGTTCAATGGCACACTCGAGCGTTTATCTCGGAATACTCGAGCATTCATCTCGAAATGCACAGTGTCAGTTGGACTATGCAAAACTTCAGGTTATATGAGAGAATAGTACATGGTGTGTACAATGTACTACATGTACATGGCATGACTACATGCACGTACACATGTTTTCTGTACCATGTAGCGTAATCCACGGCAGTCCACTTCAGCATTTCCACCTGTTTTTTCGGGCTTCAAGTCTTATCCAACTATCTCTACTAACATGTAATACTTAGTAATTCCTTAATTGAGCGGTTGTATCCAAATTGTGCAAGGTTTTTCCGGATAATTTGCATCCAAGTATGCTGAGGTACACGTATAAAAATGTAAATCTGAGCAACAAACTTTTTTTCTTCTTTCCAGTGAAAGCTAAATATGTCACGAAAACGTTGACGGTCGACGTCTTGACCGCAGCATCCAGCAACTTCTTGGCAAACTTTTCCGATTCAGTGGTCAATGCGTTACCGTACCACAGTTGGAGTTTGACAAAGAATCCTTTTCAGAAATCTTGGAATGATCAGCGATGATGATGATGGAGCGATCCGTCGACCGAGTTTATCAAAAACACTCAAACAGTTTACCCGAACCTTTCTGAAACAATATGACTGTAGCCGTTTGTAAATGATTAGTTCTTTTCTTTCATGAAAGCAGTTACATGACGTTGCATATAGCATAACATTGCAATATACTATTTCTTTTACGCATATTGTATGAAAGGTTTCTGTCGCTTCTACGTTTTGGACTCTTATACGACGATCTCTGATGATTCTCCTTCTACCGTGACTCGTTCCTTGATCTCCTCGCTCTGCTGGATCGATACATTGGGCTTCACGGGGGATACTTCCCATGAGGGTTTGTGGGTCTGTTCGGGGTTAATTTTACGGGCATGCCCGGGAGACTGAAATTGCTCCACGAGATGGAGCTACAGCACAGTCACTTTATTCCATACAATGTCGGCACATTGCAACACTATGTCATTCGTCGGCCCCATCGCAGGATATGTGTACCCCCGCAGACTCTGCGGCAGAGTGTTTGAGGTTCCCGCTCGCTCCTTCTGACCGTAGAGGGTCTATACAGTAACAACAACAATCCAACATGTACAATACATTGTATTTGAAATAATAGCCTACTTCGAAGCAAATGACCGTATAGGCTCTTTCGCGGCAAGCTACACGTTGGTGGCACCAACGTGGTGCTTAGGAAATGGTTGCCATAACGTCTGTGCATTGCATCGTTTGCTGCTTGACCAGCTGCAGCAATACAGCATTGACCTTGCTGAGACTGTGCACCTCAGCCAAAGCCAACAGATGAAGCAGCACAATTCCCCCAACAAGTGTTATCCAGCATGACAACACTTTCAAATGCCTTCCTTGAGGGCCGCATCCTGTGATTGCCGAAGCTCAACAAAAACAACAAATTTCGCTGCAAATGGGCTTCTGTTTGGTAGAGGAGCGTGCATTTTGCTGTTAGCATATCTTGTACGCACCAATCGTCCAGCTGGATCCGAGGCAGACCTGGTCCGGTCTCAACAATAGGGATCTCTATGGACTCTCGTAATCCAGCTGGAAGCATGCTACACAAACAGCAAAAGCAGATTAAACCGCCGTGCTCATCCTTTACACCCGCTGGTCCGTGCAGTCTGTGCCACCAACGCTGCGTTGGGCGCTCTCTGATCGCTGCGGTTGTCCCAAAACGTGAAGCCACGCGCCTTGCAGGGAGATCGCTCACAATTTAATTTGCCTTCGCCGAAGCTCGTCGATCACCACCCGCTTCTTCGATCAAGATGCAGACTCCTAGTGCTCTTCGTCTTGTGGTCCTCGCCGCTATGGCTGCCATGACCGCCCACGCTCAGCAGGCCGGCTCCAACAAGGCTGAGACCCACCCTCCGCTCACGTCGCAGACCTGTACCAAGAGTGGTTGCACTGATGAGGACACGTCCATTGTGCTGGACGCCAACTGGCGCTGGCTGTACAAGGAAGGCACGTCGACGAACTGCTACACCGGAAACAAGTGGGACACTAGCATCTGCTCGGACCCCAAGACGTGCACGTCCAGTTGCGCCCTTGACGGTGCCGACTACACCGGCACGTACGGCATTAACGCCGAGGGCGACAGCGTGAGCCTCAAGCTGGTCACCAAGGGTCCGTACAGCACCAATGTGGGCTCGCGTATCTATATGATGGAATCTGACGAAAAGTACAAGGTCTACAAGCTGCTGAACCAGGAGTTCACGTTCGACGTGGACATATCGAATGTCGATTGCGGTCTGAACAGCGCTCTGTACTTCGTGGACATGGAGGCTGACGGTGGCATGAAGCGTTTCCCTAGCAACAAGGCTGGTGCCAAGTATGGCACGGGCTACTGTGATGCCCAGTGCCCTCAGGACCTCAAGTTTATCAGCGGTGAGGCCAACATCCTTAACTGGACCCCGAGCAAGACTGACCCCAACGCCGGTACGGGCAAGTACGGCTCGTGCTGTGCTGAGATGGACATCTGGGAGTCCAACAGTATCAGTAACGCGTACACTACGCACCCGTGCACGACGAAGATCGGTGGCTCTCACCGCTGCTCCACCGCCAAGGAGTGCGGTGTTGCTAAGAACCGCTACAACGGTGTGTGTGACAAGGATGGTTGCGACTTCAACCCGTTCCGTATGGGCAACAAGACGTTCTTCGGTCCTGGTTCGGACTTCACTATTGACACGACCAAGAAGATGACAGTGGTGACCCGTTTCATCACGGACGATAACACGGCGACGGGCACTTTGGTTGATGTCCAGCGTTTTTACGTCCAGGACGGTGTGACCCACGAGATGCCCCACTCGACCTTCTCGTCCGTCAAGACCATGAAGTCTCTGACGGACACTCAGTGCTCTGCTGCCAAGAAGCTCTTCGGTGACAAGGACGACCACAAGGCTAAGGGTGGCCTTGCTCAGATGGGTGAGGCCATGAAGAGCGGTATGGTGCTGACCATGAGTCTGTGGACGGACCACGCTGCTAATGTCCTGTGGCTTGACTCGGACTACCCCGTGACTGCTGATCCTAAGAAGCCCGGTGTCTCGCGTGGTACTTGTGCCAAGACGTCTGGTGTCCCCAAGGAGGTCATTGCCGAGCAGGCCGAGGCTACCGTTGCCTTCAGCAACATCCGTGTTGGTGACATCGGCACGACGGTGAAGGGTGTGGGCGTCTCAAAAAAGACGACTACCAAGAAGGCTGCCACCACCCCGGCTACGGAGACGGCCAACGAGGCTGAGGTTGGTGCCGACGCAGACACGGAGGAAGTTGGCGCTGACGCCGACACTGAGGCTGCTCCTAGCACGTCAACTAGCTCGTGCAAGCGCCGTCACTAGATGTCAGTTTTATGCGTAAGAGCTAAAGCAGCCTTTTTCACGTAGCAAACCAAGGTTGCCATAAAGTCCTCAATGGAAATGTTGTTTGTAAATGTTTAACCCTCTCGACCTATATATCATCAAGAAAATTAACAATACATTACACTCCGCATCTTCTGAATGGCTAACATTGCCAAAGAGCACGTAGAAGCTACGTGCGAGTGCTCGGTCGCGCAAATCCCAGTCCCAATCAAGAGCAAGACGCGTTGCCTTACCAGCAGCGCCAAAGATCGCCTGCAGAACAGAACTCTACGCTTAGCGTTAGGTCGCGAGCTGCTCCGTTGAGCGTAACGCCATCTCCAGCTATTCCGCATCAAGTGCCTCCTCCGCCACCTTCGACTGCAGAATCTTCACAACAACCTTCGCAAGTATTCCAGTTGACCGTCCAGCCAATCGTAAAATCTACAGTCCCGCAGAGGGATAATTCTGGTGAGAAACTCGACGAGTTTGTTGCCAACGGAAACACCTTTCACATCATCACCAAACTTTGGGAGAAATTCAATGGTTGAATCAAAGCGCAAGCCGTGAAGAGGGACGACGAGTGGACCGTCGTAACTCCTTCTATAGCAGGATGGAGGAAGGCCACAAAGTTCAAAAGAAATCGCCACGTTATTGACAACACGCACCAGCCAGAAAACATCTGGGCTTCATGGCTCGCGTCAGTACACGGCGAGCCGATCACGCTTCTCATTTATGAGTATGGTGTGTCAATCATCAGAGCTCAAGATCTTAACTCGTTCAGGGAGACGTATGTACTTCGTCTGACGGACGGAGCTGATGCAATAGCCGAGGATTCTCTTTTTGAGGTGGTTGCTAAACTGCAAAAGCAATGGGATTCAAGCTTCAAAGCTGATGGTGTAGTGTGGCGTATATGGGCTACCATATACTGCGAAGCCATGACCGATCTACAGTGGATCAAGCCATTTCGGATCCTCCTCCCGGTCATATCACACGTTTGCTGCGAGCACCAGCGTCACCTACGTCGAAGCTTTCACGCTCAGCGCACTTGGCGTTGGATTGCGTGAACTCGTCGTTGGAAGACCACCGCAAACTCCGAGAGCACTATGATGCCTTTGGTCGGCTCTTGGACGATCACATGCACGGCTTATTTCACGCAAACGAATGATCGACGCCTTAATTCGAGACCTGCCTCCACTACGCGACGACTGCGAGCGAGGAGTATAAGTTTGCACATTCACGACTTTTCACAAGTAATTTCTCTGGAGCTTGAGTATCAGTTAAGAAATTTGAAGCTACTACTTTCCATTAAGGAGTCAGGCTTAACCCTGTCAACAGGCTTTGGATGCAGCACAACATGTAACATTTCACTCAGGTCAAAATACACATCTAGTGGCGGCGATTGCACGAGCTGGTGGAGGTGCTGGGAGTCGATGTCGTCGTGGCCGGAGCTGTGGTAGTGGACGTCGTAGAATCGGTATCGTCTTCAGCGGCAGAATCGGCCTCAGCATCGACCTCTGATGCAGATGTAGTTTCATCATCAGCTTCGTTGGCTTCGGAAGACGTTGAAGTCGACGGAGAAGTAATGGTGCTCGTGGTCGAGGCACTGGTAGTCGTTGAAGCATCCGACGAGGTGGTCGCGGTCGACGGGGAAGTCGTCGTTGTGGACGTACTAGTTACCGACGAAGACGTGGCAGTCGCCGACGTGGTGCTGCTTGAACTGGTGCTGATACCGTCGACGGTCGTGCCAATGTCACCGAAGCGGATGTTGCTGAAGACAACCGTGGCATCCGGTTGCTCCGAGATCACATCGTCGGGAACACCCGTGGTCGTAGCACACGTTCCACGAGCAACACCGGGGTCCGACACATCGGCGGTCACGGGGTAGTCCGAGTCCAGCCACAAACAATAAGCAGCGCTATCCGTCCACAGACTCATCGTCAGAACCATGCCACGCTTCATGGCAAGACTAAGTTGCTCGAGTCCTCCCTTAGCCTTGTGATCATCTTCATCACCAAACTCCGTCTTGGCAGCAGAACACTGCGACTCCGTCAATGAATTCATGTCCTCGATGCCCGACCACGTTGCGTACGGCATTTCGTAGCTGACACCATCTTGCACGTAGAACCGAGTGATCTCGCTCAAAGCTCCCGTTTCGGTGCCATCGTCCGTGATGAAACGAGTCACTACCGTGAACGATTTGGTCGTATCGATCGTGAAGTCTGAACCGGGACCGAAGAAAGTCTGGTTACCCATTCTGAAAGGGTTGAAGTCACAGCCATCCTTATCACACACACCGTCATAGCGGTAATCACCGGAGCCACATTCAGTCGCGCTCTCGCAGCGATACGAGCCACCGGCGCTCGAAGTCACGGATCACGGGTGGGAGGTGTACGCGTTACTGATGCTGTTGGACTCCCAGATATCCATCTCAGCACAACAGGAGCCGTACTTACCAGTTCCCGAGTTGCTGTCAGTAGCGCTAGCCGTCCAGTTGAGGATGTTAGCCTCACCACTGATAAATTTCAGGTCCTGGGGACACTGAGCGTCGCAGTAGCCTGTGCCGTACTTTGCTCCAGCGGCGTTACCGGAAAATCGACTCATGCCGCCGTCAGTGTCCATGTCGACGAAGTAGAGAGCTCCGTTTAAGCCGCAGTCGAGGTTTGAGACGTCCACGTCGAAGGTGAATTCCTGGTTCAACAGTTTGTATGCCTTGTATGTGTCGTCGGATTCCATGACGTAGACACGAGAACCGATGTTAGTACTGTAAGAACCTTTCGTGACGAGCTTGAGTGTCAAACTGTCCGTGTCGGCAGTGATCCCGTACGTTCCCGTGTAGTCGGCACCGTCGAGTGCGCAGCTTGGTGCGCAGGTCTCTGGGTCGGAGCAAATGTCCGTGTCCCATTCGTTGCCTGAGTAGCAGTTGGTGGACGTGCCCTCCTTGTACAACCAGCGCCAATTGGCGTCCAACACGATGGATGTATCTTCGTCGGTGCATCCATTGCTTGTACAGCTCTGGGTCGTCAGCGACGGGTGCGTCTCGGCCGTGTTGGAGCCAGCCTGCTGCGCGAGTGTGATCGTAGCAGCTAGCGAAGCAGTCGCTGAGATCGTCAACAAGCGAAGGACACTTGGACTCTGCATTCTTGAAACCGGAGAAGTGGTCAATGCGCTTGGGTGAAGGCAAAATGAATTATGAACGGTGACTCTTGTCGAGTTTGGGATGCTCAAGCTTTTGGAGGAGTCCTCGCGAAGGACTGGTCTCACGAAGAGTAAAGGATGACCACGAGCAAGACCACATCAACAAGTATCTGGCAAATAGTATCTGTCTTATCCTTTTAGGATACTAGATGTATCGTGCAAACCAACTCCCAGCTGGTTTGAGAGATATCGAGCGTCGTGCGAACCATATCTTCCACGAGGAAGTTCATCCTTGTGGATATGCTACCTGCTGCTACATGTCTAGATATATTACATACTGTCGGAGCCTTTCCTAGCAACTATGACAGTCAAATAGGCTGCCTACATGTTCATAACTTCTCGTGTTCGCTACATATTAGTAGAATGAAATGCTGTGTAAGCTGAGCCGGATCACAGTCAACTTCAACTTCAGGTTCGACTGGCCAGACCAACACATCTGGTGGCGACGAAAGATCGTGCCAACTATCTCAATCGCACGTTTGCTGATCATGCCAACTACTATCTCAATCGCACCTGTGCTCACTAAGGGTTATCGGCACGAAAGCAATTGCGATTATATGGCTGTCTTACTTGCTAAGAAGTCCTTGTATGACAATTTTTTTGCTAGCATCGGTGATGAAAACCCTACAGAATCGCCAAACTGGAGCGGAAATTTTAAGATTGTAGATAATGGTATATTCATTTGATTTTCCGAAACTAGGTTGCTTCGCTTTTGGCTGGGAGGCCTGTGGACGTGGTGTATAAGTATTTCATTTAACTAGCTGAGTGTGTGCAAATGGACATTGTTCTGTTCTCAACGAGGCGAGTCATGCTATACCAACACTAACTTTTTTGTTGTAGGCGAACAACGGTGGAAGCTCAAACTAACAAAATTCTTGAGCGGTCACCTAGAGCCCATGAAGGTTGAGATAGCTATCTTGTCGTGGTAAAGTGAAAGCGTGGGATCTACTTCTTCGGCGAGCTTGTCCAACGAAGGAGTAGCAGAAATACAACCTCAAACCGCTACTGATATCAAACAATATCGTTATTCTTTATTTCTCATACTTCGAAATATCTAGTTTATACAAAAAGCCATGATTTTGAGATAGTGGCGCTGCGGTGGTGAGATGAAAACAAATATGACCCTATGCTCACCACTGCTCAGCATAGGATCATATTTCTTTTCATTTGGGGCTGATAACTCCTTTTGAGTTGAGTTGAATGTTTAAGGTAAGCGCTAATTTCACGACGCTCATGCTGTAATGGTACTGCAACTGGCCTTGGGAGCCAAACTGGGAGTATTTAATTTAACATAACTCGCGATTTACGTGTCTCGTTAGACGCACGCGATGTCTGTTGGGAAACGGTTTGTAGGAACGCGGTAAGACTTTAAAACTTTGGAGAAGCTACGTAGTTTGGGTAAGTGTAGTGTGTCGCTGGTTGTGTTTCTGCTGTGTGAGCTGCTTGTGCTACAGGCAACTTTTTTGGAACATTAATTTGTGTGAGGCTGTCCATGCAGATCTTCTAGCTGTCCTCCCAGGATAAGGATGATTAATATAGGGGAATTCTACACAGAACGAATTCCGCTTTTTGAATAACTACAACAAAGTTATTTTGATTCAGGGGCCGCGTTCAACAGAACTCATGTTGCACGCCATATTTTGCGCTTTCGAATCCGGTAGTTACTACAGTAACGCATCGGCAACCATCACAAATATTGTTGTCGTTAGAATTTGATCTTGCGTGGAATGTCATACTTCAAGTATAGTTGTAGTTAATGCTTGATCTTGCGTCGGGAGTCATGCCGGCAATGCCGAGCCTGCGTTTGTTGCCCGCACTGGCGGTCACCCAAATCACTCTCCTGCTGGCGGCACAGAGCGCTGTCGATCGCTGCTAGTTGGACAGGTGTGCCATGATCGCACATGTACTGTAATTGTCGACTGTCTTTCTTTTAGCATCGTACATGTAAAACTGGAGTTGAAAAGCTTCGGAACTACCATCTGGTTCGAATACTGAGTAAAGTGATCTTGCTCAAGTCTACAGTTATCGCAGCGAAGACTCGAGACACGCTGAGTTACTTGCAGGCGGTCGTCAATCTACATGTACCAGCTTGCAGCCTACGACGACACTTGACGTTTCGCGTGAGATTTCCGTCAACCAAATCGACATCGTCAAATGAGGCTTGTGCTCAAGCTGATTGAGTTTGTTCGCTGCAAGGAAGTGGCACGGTGCATGGCTCCACTGTGCCGTCATCTGCTGCGGCTGAACTGGGCGTGACAATCTCTTTTTTCTTGTCAGTTTCGTTGAGCTGGTACCATGACACCATGACAAGCCCTGCTAGTCTACCACAGGGTTTAACCAAAACGCATACGGCACGGCTGAGTCCGTGTACCAGAATGGCAATATTTTTAAAGATAGCAAGCGCTGCGACTGCGCGACAATTAATTGACACCCTCATTGACAAGCTTGCACTACAGACCTGAGACCGAATGACGTGAGCTCCAGGTTGCCCAGGTTGAATGAACTTGACTGTTCACATGGTATGTTTTTGTGCACTACAGTGTACACAGTTGTTCATCTTTTCTAAATTTTATCACTCTGATTGGTCAAAATACAGCCCCCATACTCCCTATCTATTGACCAAGTCGACAATGGACGCGCCGATCGATGAGAACACCAAGCGCACGGTGCAGAAGATTCCGCTGCTGACGACGCGTGCCGGTCCGCGTGATGGCGAGTCCTGGACCAAGCGTCTCAAGGAGGAGTATCTGGCGCTAATTCAGTACGTCAAGATGAACAAGGAGGCGGACAACGACTGGTTCACCATCGAGAGTAACAAGTCTGGAACACGCTGGACAGGCAAATGCTGGTCTTTTTACAACGGACTACGCTACGAATTCGACCTCGAATTTGAGATCCCAGCCACGTACCCGGTGGCCAACCCGGAATTATGCATCCCCGAGCTGGAGAGCAAGACTTCCAAGATGTACCGAGGTGGCAAAATCTGCCTCACTATCCACTTCGCGCCGCTGTGGCAGAAGAATGTGCCGCGCTTCGGCGTCGCCCACGCACTTGCACTCGGAGTACGTTCATTAGGTACCTATATTTGAGCTAAGATACTGATGTTATTGTTATTGCTGCGCTGTAGCTGGCTCCGTGGCTCGCTGCTGAGGTGCCAGACCTTGTCGAGCGTGGTGTCATCACTCCCGTCTAAGCTGTGAGAGGTAGTTGCTACAAGGAAGTGTTGAAGGATCGACGCAGTAGAGTTTATACATCTTCCATTGGATTTGTTACTCTGATGTGTTTGCTGCTGTAGTCGTGCGATGGCACGTAAATAATGCATTTTACGCGGACGGCAGCTATCCGTCGACCCGCTGCAAAGCTCGCTACTTTTACGAGCCGGCGCTGTTTAGATAACTACTCTATCTGTCTCGGCGTTGGTAGTGGCCTCTGGGTTTGCTGAGGATCATCAGGTAAGTGAAGTGACATTTACGGCAGCAACGAGAAGAGGCGGTGAGGAGACAGCAAGGTCGGCGACGGGACGGGGGCGGGGAGCATACACGCAGAGGACGATGTAATTATTGCTGGGATGTTGGGGTGAGAGCGCAGAGAATCACTACTTGGCGTTGAACCGGCAGTGGAGCTCATCTTAGTGTGGGCACAACAGTATCCTGACCGCTGTGCCCACTTGGGGCACCCGAAGTAGTCACACCGTTTGCCACCACCGTGTGAACGACACAGTCGATTCTGGTGCGCGTTCTTGGTGCATCCACTGACGTTGCACTGGCGGCCGCCGCCGTGTGACTTGCACAGTCCGCGGGTCTGAGCAAACTTTGAACAGCCCTCTTTCTTGCAGCGTGATCCACCACCGTGCTCTGGGCATTTTCCCCGACTAAGAGCAGACTTGTTACAGCCAGAGATACTGCACACTTTGCCGCTGTGGCGATTGCAGAAGCCTGCTGAACGACGAAGGTTGGGGCAGTCTGGGTACTTGCAGCGCAATTGTTTCCTGTCGTTGCTTGACGATGTGGTGGTGGTCGAGAGTTTCTTCTTCTTGAGCGGGGGCATTGACAACATGGGCAGCGGGGCAGGAGGCAGGCAAGACGTCAGGAACGACACGGTGGATTTCTCAGGTTTGCTGCTGCGCATGTCGATATCCAGCGACACGTTGTCTTGGAAGAATGGTTGAGGAAGACGTGCGAACTCTTGCACGAATACACGCGGTGGCGACACAATGGAGTTGACAACGGATGCTTGAAGTGGAGACTGGTTTGGCAACGAGAAGCTGGTGCAACTGCGGCTGGACAATGGCTGCAAGCGTGTGAAGTGGGGCGAGTTGTCGAAGCAGATCTGCGGGAACGAGACGTCGACTTGTGGACTGTTGCGCTTTGAGAGACCGGGCGTTGAAGCGGGATTGCTGAAGTTGTCCCCGTACATCTTGGCTGGTGTTGGTGGGAGATGTCGCGGTGACACGAACTCACCGTCGAGTAGGAGCTCGCGAAGAATATCGTTCTCTTCCGAGCCTGCAGTTGACGCACGTCGGTCTGTTTCCACGAAGCCATTTGCGAAGAACATCTTGGGAATCGGCCAGCTACGTGTTGAAGGTTGTCGATAAGATCACTCAACTTCAACAAACGTTTAGGTGGAGTACAGCTAGCTGACGAGGCGTGACTGTGGGAAATGCTTCGCCGTAGGGACGGGAAGTCGAGAAGTGATCTCGAATCCGCAATCGTCGGGTGGCCAAGGTCGGAACGTAGAAATGTCAGTCGGTCACCCGCCAGTCAAGGGCAGCTGCTACCACACGAGCAAAATGTAAAACGACCCGAAACGACCATTGGCCATAGCGTTGAGCATTGATCAGACTGTTCCGAGAAGACCAGGAGTTGCTGACAAGCTCCTGACCATTAGGACTCGAGCGCTGTCGTTGGCGAGCTTGCCGTTGATCACCTATTAATACCGTTGTCTTGCAGCGGATTCGTCCGTTTCGATCCACGTTCAATGAGTGCTACGTTTTGGCCGTTAGCCGTTGGAATTTTTGGCATAACGGATCTGGGGTGCTTTCATTCCAGCATGTTCGATGCAAAGCACATCAACCAGGAAAACGAGTGGGCTGATAAGCCCAAGCACGTCCGAAGCGGTTTTGTGCTGCATTGAAGCGGCCCCATGGATCATCTGAGAGGGGAATCCAAAACCACCACGAACGGATCAGATCAAATCGACGATTCTGAACCGCCCACCCATTCAACACTGAAAAGATACGCTGGAGTGACGAGACTTGGATGCATTGCCTTTCATAGCTTGTCAACTCGTGCCATGGCGTCCTGACGAATCTTTCGCTGCTCGAATCAAACTTAGCTGCTCCAGCTTGATTGGGATCTTGCACACTGGACAAGAGGTGAATCCATCTTTCTCCATCTATGGTAATCACAAATATAATCAGTACACTCCCAACTCATGCGAACTTGGGCCATCGCATTGATCGTCACTTACCTTTTTCCAGCATGGATGGCAGCAGATATGACCGCACTGTGAAGCGTAGGCCTTGCGTGTAATGTCGTAGCACACAAAGCACTGCGGGTCTTTCACGACCGCCGCAGTTGGAACGTGATCGCGCTGAATCTTTCTCTTCTTTTGCTGAAGTCGTTCGAAGAATGTCGACATGTCTGTACGCCGTGCGCGAGCTGAAGAGCCTTGAGGTCTACCACCTACCGACACTTCCAACCCGTAGTCTCGAGCTGCCCCGATAAACCGATCGCACATTGCACCGTTCAACACTTTCGGCATCAAGTCCAGCAGCTCTTTACACGCCGGATCACACAGCAGATTGCAGATTCCACTCAGAGTTGTTTCCACATCTTCCCCGGCACGAAGCTGTCGAATGAAGCTATACAATTTCGGCACGTCTGAAGGCTGAAGCACTTTCCTTGCCACTACAGGAAACTCGACTGCAGACAACTTGTCATTATCGTCTTTTGAAATAACGTGTCCAATCTCCTGTTTAGCCGCAAACTGCTGCTTCGCACTTTGCCACGACCGTGCATCGTCATCATCAACAACAATAGCGCTGTCAGCAGAGCCGCCGCCGTTCACCATCTTCGGTGCCGTAAACGGGCGTGAAATCGATGAAGTCATGTCTACCATCGCTGACTTCGATGTGGACATCAACAGCGACCCTAGTGAGCGTTTTTGAGGCGCAGCTGGCCTTGGAATCGTAGGAATTGGCAGAATACGCTTCTCAGCTTCTGATTTTGAAGAAAAAACACCAGTTATATCAGTCAGTTTCCAACGTTCACGCTAGAAAGAAAGCATATAGGGTACCAGTTGCCTCCGAAGGTTCAGACGGATGACGAAGAAGCTGTGGATTTACATAGGACTGGCCATCTCCAATCGCTGTTTGAGAACTTGAGAGCTGCGACGCACTTGGCTGCTCGCTAATCTGCTCACTTTCGCTGTCAGATGATGCCTTGGAAGTTCTTGATATCGCTCTTTTGGATAAACCAATCGTTTTCGGTTGCTGCAGAATCTTCTTCGCCGATTCTGGTATTGCTCTTGTCTTGTTGGTTTTGAAAAAACGAGTCAAACCAATGTGCGCTTCACCTACAACACATTTTACGCTTTGTTAGCTTCTGATATCTGGTCAGAGAATGGTTCGGTACGAACCATATCCTCGGCAAGTGTGGCAATACGGTTGCAACCACTTTGACAGGCACTCCTGTTGCTGCTTCAACGCAAACCTCTCGTCTAGCAAGATGATTGCTCCGTAATCATGGCGGTGGCGAATGACACGACCAATAGCTTGATTCACTGCTCGCGACGCTTGTTGGATGTACCACGCGTTTCCTGTCAGTTTCTGATGAAAAAGTCAGTGGCAGGAGTATTATGATAGCAGCAAATCCTCCAACCTCATGTTATCTTACCAGTTCACCCGGAGGCACTACGGCTTCGTCCAAAATGCTCTTTTTCAGAATAATCTTCGGGTCTTTCGTCGGAGGAAAAGGCAAACCCGTGATAACCACCGCACGACCTTTATCATTTGAAAAGTCGATACCTTCGCTCACCTAGGCTCGCCACAAGAGTTGTTAGATCAAAAGATCAGAATTCCCGCTTCATTTGGCATTGGTACCTTTCCACGACACACTGCAAAAAATACAGCACCCTTGGGATTGTCTGCGATAGCTTGGTGATATTCGTCAACCACCGCCTTAAAATCCGCTCGCCCTCGGGGCTCCACAAACGTTTGCTTCTGCTGGGCAATACGGTCCCAAATGGATAAAGCCGACTCGCCCGCTGCAGGCCGTTGCCACTTGTTGACACTCTCCTCCAAAATGGAGTAAGAAGGAAAAAAGACCAGCAGGCCGTGCGGGACGAGGCGAGTGAAGTTCACGATCGTGTTGCCCAGCTCCAGCAGGTACGTTTCGGTGGACCGGAAGTTGTAGCTCGAATTGAGTTTCTTCCCGGTGACACCTGTGCCCACCACACCGACCCAGACTTGGTCGGCATCGACTACGTGGTTGTTCTCTAACCGCACCGGAAAGTCAATACCAAGTTCTTTGACAGTCGTATCAAGCGGCGAAAGTGTTCCACTGTAGCAGAATACACATCACTCTGTCAGTGCCATCGTCAAGTAAAAACTTGGCCATAATTGCAATACTAACCTGGTCAAGATGACGTTGTGGACATTGTTAGTGCAAATTTCACGAAAAGCTACCCCAGGGTGGAAGCACCAGTAGTTAAACACGCGGGTAGTGGTCTTATTTTTTCGTCCTGAGTTGAACAGGCGTCCAGCATTTGAAGGCCTACACAAACATTCGTGGTTAGCGGGCGAGTCATTCTACTTCACAACAACTTTCGCGACATACCTTTCTCGAATTTCTTGAATGTGAACTCTATAATTTTTAGCTGCCTATAGCAATACAAGAGTTATAAACCGCAAAAGTACGTTTTGAGGTGAAATACAAGCAGGGGAAATTACCTGTAGGTGCTGCTCTTTACTCCGAAAGATGGTGCCCAAGAACGAAAGTATTGTATCGAGCTTTGATGCAGCTCGCTGCGAATCGTCTCCACCGTGTGCCACTTCAATAATTTCTTCAATCATGTTGAGAACGAGCGGGCACGTCTCGAAGTTCACGTTGAATTGCTCGAAGAACTCAAAAATGTACTGCCCAGGCTAACAAGGTAACATAACAAACCGTGAGCAAATCCGGATACCAGGACACATCGATTTCGCGCCCTACTTACCTTTGTCAACCCTCCATTCGCCGACAGCGGAAAGCTGTTAAGTCCTTTGTCGATTTCCATGAACAGTGCTCGCAGTGTTTGGGTGGACTAGGGAAGCACAATGTTAGCCACGTTATGCTGGATAAACTACTCACACAGTTTTCGTACCTCCATGGTCAAATTACTTCCCGCGTTCAGTTGTATGCTGTTGTTCGACAATCCTCTGATGAACGTGTCAACTTCTGAGATGCAGCCAGAAATGTCATTTGAAGAAAGCGCGTACGATGCAGCTTCACTGGCGATCGATTCCTACAAATTATCATTCAGCAACTCAGCCACAAATATACCAAAACACAACACCTGTCACCATATTCCTACCACATTGTGCGCCTCATCGAAAATTAAGATTGAGTTTTCAATAGAAATGCCGATCGAGCGACGCGCCAAAGGGTCGATTAGATAATTGTACGGCACAAATATAATCTCCGCTTCAGGCAGCATATTCCTAGTCAGGAAGAAAGGACATATCTATACGCTCAGAGAATTCGCAGCACGCAAAACAAGTCAACTACGAAACAACAAACTCTTAATAACGACAAACACCCACCATCTTCTCCTTCATCGTCGTCACCAGCTCTTCAATGTCCATAATCGGCTGCGCCTGCTTCTTCGACCGCTTCGCATACGAATCAAAGCCCAACTTGTACATGCACCTGCAACAGATACATCACATTAGCTTTTCAAAGTACAATTAAGTCTTCAAGTAATCGACCCACCTCCTGTCTTTGCATGTAGATCGACACGCGAGATTCTGTCTCGTTCCTCGGAGCTTGGATACCTTTTCGTTCACACAGAGATGCTCTCGAGAGCCGAGAACCGCAACGTTGGGGCGGTATGATGTGTTCTTGAGCTCCTGCACCACCTGTTTCAGCTGCGAGTGCGTTCTGGACGAGTAAATGATCCTCGGTAGTTGCGGTGCGTCGCGATCTCCGTCGCTGCCGTAGCCCTCGTAGGCCAGCGATGCGCCCGGACGCTTTGTCGGTGCTAGTGAGCTTGTTCCTAACTTCTTCTGCAGCTCGCGACGCCACGCTAGGGTAGCACACAACAGACACAGCGTCTGTGCAGTAAGACATTGCAATGAAAATAATTGTTAATGGTGATAACTTAATCTTTGGTAAGCATGATGGTGGTGGACCTTGCCGGTGCCCGTCGGACTCTCGAGGATGGCATTCTGCTTGGAGGTGAGTGACAACAACACCTTTTCCATGTAGATGAGCTGCGAGTCATAGGGTGGGAACGGGAACTCCACGGGAATGCCGCAGATCTCGAGCTTCACCATGGCGGCAACCAACAGTGTTGATCCAACACTCTTCGAATTCCGCGCGCAAAATGTTGCAGTTAAGTGCATCACATCACTTTAAATCAAACCACAATATAGACTAATTGTTAAAAATTGCATTCATTTGGACTAAATCTGATCACTTCACTTCAAGCAGCTCAAATGCCGTCCTCGAAGCTTGTGGTGGCGTTGTACCGCTCGCTCCTGCGCAGCGCTACGGTGCTGGATAGCCACGAGGCCTTCAAGGCGCTGCTGCCACGCGAGGTGGAGTGGCGGAAAGGCGCCAAGTGGTGCGATTTTTTCGGCTCCAGCTCCTCCTGTGTCAAGGCTCTGCGCACCGAATTCCGTGAGCCTCGACCCACGGGTGAGCTGAGCGAGGCGCTAGACGAGGCGCTACAGCTCCATAAGACGATCTCACAGCGTGTGCACTTATTATACCGTGACGAGGACGACCGACAGCTGATAAAGTTCACCGATGTGCCGCATCCCACGACGTTCGATGAGAAATACGAGTGGGAAAAGCGGCAGCTGTCGGAGGAGGACTCCAAGGCGCTCAATGGAGCACTGGAACTCATCCATAGTGCGTCCCAATTGCTCACGAGTGAGGATCTTGACATGAAGGACAAGACAAGGCTCGCTAAAGCCTACTACGTCGAGTCGATCAAGTTGTTCGAGACGGCAGATGCCCACGCGTATCTGGGCTGGCATTTGTACCTCGACGGCGAGGTAGAGGAAGCAGTGAGTGAATGTCAGCGTGCTATTCAAGTGGATCCTTCCTTTGGCAACCCGTACAATGACTTGGGGCTGATTCGAGTGGAGGAAGGCAAGAACGATGAGGCGCTGGATTTGTTTCAGAAAGCCAAGATGGCACCCCGCAATGATGTTAGGCATTACGCGTGCCAGAATCTTGCTGCGTTGCACCTGGAGGAGAATCGTGTGAAGTCAGCACTGCATGAATACATTGAAACATTGTATTGGATGAGGCTGGATGAGGCCAAGAGGAACATGATACGGAACACAGTCACCGATATGGGGAATGTCTTGGTCGCATTGCAGGCGAGTAAGCCTACACCAGAGTGAGGTCAAAGATTTGCAGAGCGAAACAACGTGAAGCCAGGGTGGCGACTTCAAGGTGGACAAGTTTGGAGATGTTACTACATCAAACGATTTTCATCGAAACTGCTATACAGCGCTCTTCGAAGTAGTTCTTACTGTTCTTGCTGCTGTCGCTGAAGCTTCCTTCGCCACTGCCGAGCTGTGCGAACGGTGGCTGATTGCAGCATATCGACCATCGTCCAAAATGAAGCACGATCTCCTTCTTCGAAAACGATCAAGACCTCGAAACCTTCACTGTTGTCCAGTGCGAAGATTTCCACTCGGCCAGCACATTGCACTTCGGTTGTGATACTATCACATACTTTCCCGCTTTTCTTGTACTGCACCAGTCGACACATCAACCAGTCCTGCCCTCCTTCTCTTCCGTCTTCAACTTCTTTCTGATCCTCCTGTTGCTCTGTGATATCCATCGACAGCTGAAGGTCCTCTTTGATCTCGACAAACTCGCAAATTCTCTGAAGAACCTCTTGTATTGAAGCACAACCATTCGCTACAGAGATTGTGTCAGATACCCACATCATGCAATAAAAAGCACCGACAAGACATTGAACAAACCTTCTTGGGTTTTCACTGGCACCTGGAAACTAAGTTCCTGTCTTCGGTGGGCTTCTTTGCGCTTACCCAGTACTTTTGGCTGCACATCAAAGCAATCATTTAAACGCATTAGCAAAGCATTCCACTTAGGCGGCACAACGTACAGTAGGGTCATCCATCACATCTGTCGAGAATGTCCATGCGATTCCCCATCGCTTGGTTCGTCCCTGGAAAAACTCCGTCGTGCGAGTACTTTTCACCTGTTTCCCACGAAGCAGAGCAAGAAGCTTGCGCAGACTCGACTTCTTACCAACCATCGAGGTAAACCAGAGTATGCGATTCTGCAACATCTCGCTCTCCGAGATCATATTCCCAATAAAGGCAACCTCTCCTCCAGGGAACATCATCTCGTTAGTGCTGCCCATACAGCTCGACTCCGGATTTGTGTCTGCCTCCTTCATGTTGTCGAAGAAGGGAGGGTTGCACATAACAAAGTCGAATTTGCGTTCCGGCGGCTCGTCCTCCAACGGTTCAAGCAGCAACTTGTCCGTGTGTGTTTGCTTAATAGAGATCAGAGTCTCCAGCTGATTGCTTGTTATATTTTCTTTCGCGCATTCGTAGGAAACGGGGTCGATTTCCGTTGCGATAAACTTCCATTTGCTCATCGTCGCGCCGAGCAACGCATAGATGCAGTTTGCTCCTGTCCCCACGTCAATACCAGATACAGCCACTTCGGTAGATTTCTGATGAGTTTGACGTTTCCCATTCCAATTAGCTTGAGCGAGCAAATCTTCGATCCAATGGAGATAATTCAAGCGGTTCGGCAGCTATCGAAAGCAATGTGAGTTGAAACCTTTAGTAATGTGTGAAAAAAAAATGTGACAGAGCTACATACCGGTGGACAGAGACGATTAATTGGGATATCCCAACGCAGTCCAAAGTCATGCAGCAGCAACGTTTTGGTCAGCTCCCTACTCAGCATTGACGATTCAGTCTGTATACTACGGTAAACTCAGCAAAAGCCTGTATGTGTACCTAACGGCGAAAGGATCGTCCCACGCGAGAGACGCTCGGCACCTGGCATCGTCTACATTGCGCAGACTAAAGACAATTTTCCTTGTGAGTACTGGCGACTCGGGAGCCACCTGACGAATCTTACTATTGTTTGAACTCTGGGTACTGCTCGCCCAGCGCGTAGAAATCTGGTGGATTGTCTTTGTATCGATTCCGATCGTGAGCTAAGGCGCCGAGGTGCGGAGTCGGTCGCCGGTGCTCGCCTCTCATGACCAATCCGTGAGCAAGTCTATTGTAATACTGCACCACACAAATCATACGCAAATAATGAGGTAAAAATGTTTCTTGAACCTGTACGAGCAAATGTGTACTTACAGAGCGTACAGTTTTAACTGCACGAATTCGAGAAGCGTGCTTCACGCATACCTTGAGCTAACCGTAAGCTCGCGTTAGCTGCTAACGTGTTTTGCTACAACTATGTCAAATTATGCACCAAAGCGGCGAGCATCTGCCCTCTGCTGCCTTGCGTGGCTGCTACGGACTGAAGCTCGAGGGGCCCCAGGACGTTTGGTACTGCCCCTCCTTTCACCATCACGTCTGCGTGCAAACAGTGGCGTGGGCGATGATGCCGGTAGAGCCGAAGCTGACGACGACGTAGATTCGTTCAGAGCTTGCAGTACATACTTGATTGCTACGCTTGTGGCCTCCAAATTTTCGCGCATGGACGCCATGGCAGCTTCGCGAAGAATGGCACTCACGTCTCCAGCAGATAAACCACTGGTGTGCTTAGCCACGTATCTGGCAAGAACCTCGCGAGAGCTGAGCACTGGATCAGTAGTGTAGTCAACAGGAACCTTCTCCAGCGCTCGAGCGATTATTGCACATCTCGCATCCTCGTCCGGGAATTCTACTTGAATATGTACATCAAAACGTCTGATACCACACCGTTCTGTTAAACATAACAGCAAGAAACGAATAAAAAGCACCAAATCCCTACCCGGGTCGAAGAATGGCTGGATCTAGAAGCTCCTTGTTCGTCGTAGAGGCCAGAATCACCACGTGCTGCTTTAGGAAAGCCATGCGCGCTTCATCGCTTGCCAGACTTTGCTGCAGCTTGGTCCGGCTGGTGTTGAAGCCATCCATCTCAACAAGAAGCATACTTAGCATTCGGTCAAAAGTCTGCTCCGTACTCGTGTCAAAGCCTCGCAGTGGTGCAATGCTCTCAATCTGATCGAAGTATAACACACACGGAGCCGCATTTCTCGCAGTGGTAAAGAGTTCGCGAAGTGCTTTCTCGGTATCGCCGACGATCTTCGTCAACAAGTCACTACACTGGACCGATACGAATGACGCGAGTCCACGACGACGAACTTCTTCAGCGACTGCATTGGTGAGATGCGTTTTACCAGATCCGGGTGGGCCAGTCAGCAATACACCTTTGGGTGGAGTGGTGCCGAACCTCAAGAATCGACTACAGTCTTCAAGAGGCTCTATCAGTGAGACGTGGAGAGTTTGGATAGCGTCATCCATACCAAAGACACCAGAGAAAGCACTATTCGATGCAGTATCTCCATGTTTTTGAATTGATGTGGACGTCGGTTGTTGCTGTTTTTGTGAGACGTGGTGTGTCTGGAGGACGGATGGGTAGGTCACAGCAAGCGCCTGCTCAAAGTGGCGTGGACAGACCATTGAACTGTCTTCCGTCTTCGTTGATGCTGCCTCGTTCAGACAAACTTGAAGTGCCTTCTGGCAAAGACTCAAGAGGTCTGCCCCCACAAATCCACCGGTGCTTTCGCTTAATTGGTTCAGGAATTCACTGCCAAGCTCGTCGACTTGCCACGTTTTCGTCATGATACGCAGAATTTCAAGCCTTTCCGTTTGCGTAGGAGGCTCAATGCTAACAACTTGGTCGAGTCTTCCGTTCGAGAGGACTGCAGCATCCACATCCCCTAGGCGACTTGTGGTACTCAGCACGAATACCTGATGTGACGACGCTTTAAGTTTCTCTAGAGATGACAGCAACGAACCCAATACACCAATCTCAAGCGCACTGTTCGAATCAGCAAGAGTGCGCCGATTGCCAGCAATCGCTTCTATTCCATCGATCAGCAAAATACTAGGCGCTTGTAGCACCGCAGTTTCGAAGATCGTGACCAGCTGCTTCTCGGAGTGACCGACATACGTCTGGAAAATGTCTGCAGCATTCAGGAAAATCGTCCTTACACCAAGAGATTTACAGATTGCCCTCGCCAGCGCTGTCTTGCCAATACCAGGGAGCCCGCTAACCAGTGCCCCGACACTCGGTCTCACCGTCACATTCGCATATTGCGCTGCTCCAAGTCGCTGCAAAATCGATTGCAACAACCTCCTCGCGTACTTCTCCACACCTCCGAGCTCACTCGAAATCTGCACTACATACCACTCTGCCGACTTAAAAGTCGCAGTGTCGAGGCTGTCATCTCCTATGAAATTGAGCTCAACATTTGACGCACTCGAAATTGTTCCAAGCTGCTTGCAACATCCAGAACCCGTCGTTTCCCACTCCACATTTACAAACTCAACTCCATCTCTGCGGTTCAGCCAGCTCACCGATGAGCGTCTTCCACTCCACACAATCGCACCGTCCAACACTCTACTGGCAATTCGTTGCAATCCTCTAAGCACCGCACTAGGAGGTCTCTTCCGATCCAGAAAAACTACACGAAGACTTGCAACCACGCCGCATTTGCACTTGCATTGGGTTGCTCCTGTCTCCATGTCATCGTCCGCAGAATCCACTTGCAGCGTCTCTCGATCGGCGGACAGCTCGAGAGCTTCCAACAGACCAAATGACGCCACTGATTCACCCTCATAACGTCGCAACTGAGAGAATGTAGCTCGCGATCCACTGGAAACTCGCACGAATTTATGAGTGCTCCGCACCGCAGACGTGTAGAGGATGCAGCGCTCATCTTTCGCCGTTATGGGAGCCGCTCCCATAGCTCCCGAAGCACCATTGACACACACCGAAGCCATCTCGCAAATGATTGCAACGAGCATTGAAGCAACATTCTTGTTGATCTAAACATTTGTAGGTCTTTACAAAAACCTAGTCATTAGTGTGTCGCTCCAATTCGTGCAACATCCATTTGCACAAAGTGTATCATAAGCTCCGAGGAGCTCATACCGAACTTCCTCGATGGACGTGTGGTTCGTGACGACGCAGTACCCAAAGTATGGCGACCATCCTCCGTACGAGACCGTGAGCCACCCGGCTGTGTCCAGTCACAGCCGTCCGTTCTCCATGCACGTGCCCAGTATCTACCTGGTCTGGGATTCCAAGCTTGGAGTCATCGCATTGCGTCGTCGAGAGCGGCAGTTGGCCGTCAGTCGCTGCGGTTTAGTTCTCGCAGGCGTGTACTTTAGGATCGACCAGGCCGCCACTCTGCAGATCCCTGTGGCGCTCAAGATCATGGATCGAGCTCAAGTTTTGTTACAGCGAGACGACGTGGAGAGCGAGATCCGCGTCATGGGGCAACTGCAGATGGGCGGACTCGACGCTCCTTTGGCCAACGAGCACATGATCCGCTGGGAATACGCCAGCGATGTCTACAACCAATATGTAGCCACGGAATATGTAGCCAATGGCAGTTTACAGGCCTATGCCCATCGACGGGTACATCAATTGATGTTCAGACACCTGCAAGAATTCGCACAGGAGCACGGAACAGCGCCGACCAAGCTGGAGTGCATTTCCTATGTGTATCGAGGCTCTGGGCACGAGTGGATGCGTGAGGGAATTGGAATCTTCAAGGGAATTGTACGGGCGTTGACGTATTTACACGCACAGAATGTGGCGCACTTGGATCTAGATGTTTACAATGTGGCGGTGGACGTACGGACGAGTTCGAGGATCATCGATCTCGGTAGCAGTCAGATCATGGACAATAGAGGTCTCGTGGGCGAAGGGTATGTTAGTATCAAGTGTAAACCATTGTTTGTGGCTCCAGAAGTGAGGTCACACCAGAGGATGGCGCCGCCCAGACCAGGGTTTAATGGTGCAGCGGCGGATATGTGGGCGACAGGGGTGATTGTAAGTTGTTTTTGATGTTTTATTGTGGAGTTTTGAGTTTAAACTGACTATTTTGTGGTTGTAGCTGGTGCAGTGCGTTGTTTGGGGCTTCCGTGGTGGGCCAACGTATTTGCTGTCCAATACGAACTGGCGGAGAGAAGTGTTTAGCCATATCGATGCGGCTTGCAGCCCCAAGACGTGTCATTTGTGTGTGAATTTCATCTCCATTCCACCATTAATTGGCGCTATTATCAAGCAGCTGCTGCATGTGGACCCGAAGCAGCGACCTTCGGCGTATGAAGTGGCAATGGCTTTGCAGGAAAACCGCCAAGTGCAATTGTTCCCTGTACACCCGAGAATACAAGGATAAACGACTGGCTACAGTACAAGAGGCCCGTAATTCTGCAGTATCATACAGCCACATGCCCGATTGGAAAAGCAAAATCGCTTGCAGAGAATCATACCAGGACTTTGCGATGGTACCGTGTGCAAAGCGGCAAGAAATTATTCTAGTTACTGTTGGATACTAGCGGTGTTGTAAAGGCGGAAAGCAGTTGTGCCGACGAAGCGGTAGACGACGAAGACGACGTGTACTGGCGCAAGACGTGCTGCTCTTGCAAGACGGACATCGTGAACGTGAAGTCCTCCTGGCAGGATTGATAAAGCCGACAGTCAGTGTTAATATTGCTAGCCAGACTAGATCTACACTACACTAAAGAGTAAGTAGCTTCGTACTGAGAACAACGTAAACTCTCCGTGCTCGTTTTCTTCGCCGCAGGAATTGAAGATCTTCATAAGCGCTCGGTTATTAAGTTCAGGAAGTTTGGATAGCACCATGGTCGAGAACGCTGCCACATGTATCACGTTCGTAAGATAAGTGCGTACAAGACACGCATAACACCAGAACCTCAGATCTGCGTACCATCAAAATGCACAATTCCAGCGGCTGGGACGATCTCTTTGAAAAGCACCGCCCACTCGTCTCGTACTCTTCAGCATCATTAAGTTAGACAGAAAAGAGAGTGAAAGTATCGTTAAAACGCACCTTAGTTGGTACTGCATCCAGACTTTCATGATCGAATCCAGCACGTCGTCAAGCGGAAGCATCGACAACATCGTGACTGAGGACCGTGTCACTGAGCCCATAATATTCTGACGTGAAGGTATTAATATAGTCTGGAAAGCAAGCATTCGATCACACTGTTCTTTGTTATCAAACAGTCGACTGACGAGAGGATCATCAACCAGTGTCTTCAGTGTAGACTGGGACACAGTGCACGAATTAAAGGATGCAGCTTCCAAGTGCAACGAAACGTGTCCTCCTGGAATGAGATGCTGCAGAACTAGAAGGAAGAAATCCAACGCGGTTTGAGGCAGCGGTCGATCGCCTGGTATGGCGTTCAAAAATCTCCGGAACCACTTGATGCGCATCGCTTCTGGTACGTTCCCGATCTGCTTGGCAGTAACCAATAAATTGACGAGTTTCTTCTTCGCCAGCGGCTTGAACCCCAGCTCAAGAGTGTATAGCTCCATCACAAAATCTGCTAAAGATTGTCGCTTGCGCTTAATCGCATCATCGTGTTCGTCGGCTGCTATCTTGGCTACATACAGCCGAGCAATTTCGTTCAGGATTTCAACAGTCGATGATGATTCTTCGTTGAGAAGCTCTTCTTCGGACTTTGCTTCTGTGATTTGTGTACAAGTCGCAGTGATGGTAACCGCTGTCGCCGCTTTGAGTGACTCCAGAAGCTCCTCACAATCTCTACGTAATTTCTCGCGAGATCGGAGCTTACGTCGCCCTTGATTAAGAGTTTTGCTAGTTTGTACACAGGCATCGACCTTTTTTATCGTTTTTAACTTGAAGACAGTAGGGTCGAAGTCTGGATCATTGAAATCTGGCAAAACACTGCGATGATACACGAGGAAAGTCGTGAAAAGCGCTGGATTTGTCTCGAGAGGTTCCTGCACAAGCGGGATCAAAACCGTTAGTGAAGTGTTCTTAATCTGATCCAGGAGATAACGTACAAGCAGCAGATCCGGGTGTTCAGCGAATAATCGGGATACCAGCGCAGGTTTGCGATGAGCAAGGTCGACGAAGAATTCAGGATGCTTCTCCAGTGTGTCTCCGAGGCACTGCGGTACAGTTGCAAACACGGCAGCCAGAGTATTGGAGTCCTCCCGGACAACTTGAGGCAAAGCTTGCGGATTGGATTTGATCACCGAGCTGACGATCTCTGGTGATGCAGCGAGGACTTTTGTCAACGTCGAGTGGCATGCTTGAAGTAAATCTACAAGAACCAGGTTGTTAGAACGGGAGCTGACCACGAACGTAAAAGAAAAGTATTACGAACCTGAAAGAATGTATGGTTTGGCCTTCACAACGGCTGCAATAGCGGACGAGCGATTCATCAAAAGGTCGGCGAGTCCGCGAGGATGGTTGACCAAAAAATCCTCGAGGACCATCTTCATATCATTTAATAAGGTTAAGTTAGTGATGCTAAGAGTGTGTGCAAGCAGAACGTACGGTGCTATCCTTGAAAATGTGGCTCAGTAGTGGTAGGAGGACATCACCGCGCTGGGTGAGAACTTGCGAAATGCGATACACATTCTGCTCTAGAACGCGCACTACCAGATTTTCAGAACCCTACAATGCATGCGCAGACAATGGTTCAGGTAATTCCTCGCAGTTTCCAGCACTATACGCTACTCACCTGGAATATATGGGCTGTCAGATACGGTGATTGCCATAAGATGGCAGCGAATTCTTGAGGATGGCGATCGACAAGTCTCTGGAACAGAGCGGGATTCTTGTTCTCGGCTGCAGCTGGTGCACCGTCAAGTAAACTGTCAATGTTATCATGAGCAAATTTCTGTAGCTCGGCCGAGCGTGACAGTGAAATCTCAATCAACAAACGTATAGTGTCTGCTGGACTGATCTTTTGCATCAGTAGAGAAATGAACTCGCTCACATTCTCCGATTTTTCTGTGCCAAGGTAGTGTTTGAGCACCTCTTCGCATGCCAATCTTGCCAACATCATCAAGTTAGCACGAAGCAATACGCCAAAGAGTTCTTTCTTGTCTTCATCGTTTTCCAGCTGATTGAAAAGAGCCGCAATACGCTGTCGCAATGGGATGTCGTTGTGCTTGTCTTGCCGATAGTTCAGGGATATGCGGCCTGTGCTTGGCTGTTGACGTGTTTGTTCGGAATTTGCCATCGTTTGCAAAGCTCTAAAAGCTTCAAAGTAGAGGAGCCGTCTTTCATGAGGAAGTTCGTACTCATCCTGAGCCGGATCCAGTGCGGACAATGCAGAATCAGCGGGATTTTTCAAATAAAGACCGGACTCGATCACAGCAATGATAACGTCTAGCACGCGTCGATATTCGGGCAGTCGATCGGGTAGTTTCTTCAAACAATCCATAGCGATTACCACCGATATTTCGTCTGAATCAGAATTCGCTACGAGCTTGCGACGCAGTAGATCTAAGGTGAATAATCACAGTTGTCTTCTGTTAGGAAAAGACAGAATTATGGCCTCTCATGTGATAACGAGACGTACATGACTGCTCAATATGATCATTGATGGATTTCCAGAGCCGAGAGATCTCGTCGGAAGTTGCGTGATCTCCAACCGCCCAGTCATTAACCACGTCGTGTAGGAGCTGATCCTGTGGTGACGGAGAACTGTAAATACACCAGAGAAATGATTAGTTTCCAGCGATAGCATCGCTCATTCAGTGGTACGCACGCGTCCTCTAGCGCGAAAAAGTGTCGTAGGAGAAAATTTGTCTTTCGTTTGGCTTCTTCGTGCCTGTTGCCATCCACGCTAAAAGCCCCGCCGCCTGAGATGATACGTTGCATTTTATATCGGTTCAACGCCAATTGGTTGTTGCCCCGGATTCGATGCAGCTCCTCCACGTCCAAGTGATGTGTATGGGCCAAAAGGCATGCCTTGATCTCAATATGTTCTCGTGCACGGGGGTTAATCGGGAAGAGGAACTGCGGCTCAGCATCCTTTACTGGTGACGACGCAGCATCGTCACGTATGACGGGGGAAGTTGCTGGGCGCGGGCTAGAGGCACTGCCATCTGGAACCAGTCGAGTAACGTTTGTTCTCGCACTCTTGCATTGCACCGGAGACGTTACGGTCGTTATTGTTGGTCGAGAGACTGCTAGCGTAGTTTTCATTGGGTTGGCGGGTGTTTTCTGTCGTGGAGATAGCAGCGAGTCGGCTGGCTTTCCTCCAGCGAGCGGGCGGACTGGTTGCGTAGCAATTATCCGACGCTGACGAGGAGAGTGACTACTCAGTAGAGGATCATTGCCTTTAACGATGCGGTAGTTTTCCTTCGGAAGCTGTAAATGGGGTACATTGTGGCTCTGATCACCGTCTGGAATGCGTGCTGGGGTCATCATACCACTCGACGAGTGGGGTAGAACTGCTTTGACCGATAAATGTAACGCTAGTTGCCTTGATCCAGACCTACATTGCCAAAGATCAATCCATATATAGCTGTCCACACAAGAAAATGGAGTCGTGAATGATCCGTTTAATTCGCAAATCTAGCACCAATAGCGCCGCCAGGATGGCTTTCTCTCAAGACGTCTGCTCCATCAGCCATGTTCTCGATCAAATGCTGGATAATCGCGTTGCAGATAGCCTCCTAGTTGTCCAAGAACAGAAGAAAGCGTCAGCTACCAAAGAACAACAATTGCCACCCAAAAAAAAATTATATCAAGCAAAGCACCTGAACAATAATACTTCTGGATGGAACAGGGCAGTCGACTTCATCTTCCGCTGGCGCAACAATGGACTACCGAAAGTACAAGAAAACATTAAAGTGTTAAATGCAACAGCACCAAATCGGCCTTAATATCTGACGTACCCAATCACAGTTTTTGCTCAGCGGAGAGCAGCTATCTCCGACGATGGCCATTACGCTGCATCCAGATTTCCTAAACAGGTCGGGCAGCGGAAGCAGCTCCGACGTTCGACCGCTATGTGACACGATGATCACCTAAAGATATCATTTCAAATGTTGGCATGGCTCCATTATCAAGCCAGAAAGAGAGCTTGTACGCACCACATCTCCTTGTTTCAAGCCGCCAAGTTCTCCATGCACCCACTCTCCTCCATGGATCCACTGCATCACATCCAGAAGTTAACAACAAAGCACTACCAAGTAGCAACGAAAGATAGAAACCTCACTTGACTGCTGATGGATATGGAGGACAGCGTGGACGCCAGACGCTGCGCCACGGCCCCCGACTTGCCCATTCCAGTAACGAACACTCGTCTCTGCTGTTGGTGACACTCCAATACGCGCCTGACAGATCGCTCCAAGTTGTTGGCGACGTCCGAGTCGCTCGCCAGAGACTGGAGTAGGTTCTATACGACAACATGGTGAGCATCCACAGACTTCCAGCAGCTCTCGTTGCAGTGTCTTTCACCTGTAGAGCCCAGATGTCGCTGGTTATGGAGCGCAAATACGCGGCTTTGACTTTGACATTCGCGTCGGGAGTCGAAGACGACAGTGGACACCCATGAACTGCGCTAGGAAGAGCTACCTTGGCTAGAGACACTGCCAAACAGGGCGCGCAGCGTGTAGCGAGGTGCTTCTGCGCTCGGAGCGCCGCAGTGCGGAGCATGATTGTCGTGGCTGAATGGGTTTTCGTCGTTTGATTGGTTGAAAATTGAAACGGCAATAATGGTGGTCAATTTGAGCGAGCTGCTGCAGCAGGAGCGCGCGATTCTCGAGGATCGACGCCAGCAGCATCTCCATGAACGTCGCGCTCGCCGCGATAAGCTGAGGACTAGTCGGTCGAGTGGCCGAGCGCTACTGACAGCGACGTCTCTGTCAGACATTGAGGGAGTCACGGATCGACCAGGTACACCACTACCTGGCACGAGTAGTGATATTCGAGTCTAACTTAGCGACGGTTGCTGTGCATAGGATTCCTACGCGAGCAACTGAAGCTGGTGAATCTGACATCGCTTCAACGATGGCATCTACAGCTAAAATTACTGGCGGTAGAGGAAACGAAGACGCAGCGTTCAGTATCCATAGAGGATAGAAATGATGTAGAGTCTGCGAAGCAGTCGTTGGAGAAGGTGTTCTCACGTGACCAGCGCTGTTACGACGTCGTGTATCGAGAAGGAGCGCGGGTGACGGACGCTCGGGACAGTCTACTGGACGATAACGCGTCTATCAACGTCAAGGAAGTGCTAAGCTTTTCTACTCGTCACGAGAACTTTATGTGTCGCGTCACATGTGTGCACGACGGCAAGCGGGTGCTCTTCAACTCGACACTATACATTGAAGGCCTGCAGACAGAGCTAGAACGGCTACTGATTGAACAGAGCAGCATAGACGCCGCCATTACTATCATCCGGAACACACAGCATTAAAGTTAACAAAATACAGATGCAAGACAGTGATCGCGTTAATGAGATGACAGTCGTGTATTTTCCCATTATTGCTTCGCACCACCGCATTGTCAAGCTACTAGTCCGCTTAAGCAGTCAGAAGGCAGGCGCCACCAACAGCCTTGATCTTCTTCTCCGCCTCAGCCGAGAAGTACTTGGCCTTGACGATCACGGGCACCTCCGGAAGGCGGCCCTTGCCGAGCACCTTGAAGTAGCCGGCCTTGGTCACGTCAATGACAGGGGCCTTGCCGTCCTTGGCCTTCTCGGCCTGCTCCTTGGTCTTCTCCGACACCAGAGTCCACAGACGCTCCACGTTCACCGTGGGGCAGTGCTGACGGTTACGAAGCAGGTGGAAGTGGCGCATACCGACCTTACCGAAGTAACCCGGGTGAAACTTGTCCATAAGGATACGGTGGTGGTGCTGGCCACCGGCGTTACCGCGACCACCCGGATGCTTGCGGTGCTTGCCGATACGGCCGTGGCCGGCGCTCACGTGTCCGCGTTTCTTGCGGTTCTTGGAAAAACGGGACGGCTACGCAGGCACAAGCACACATAACACACGGCCTGTCAATCTCCCACGCTCATAATTGATATTGACGCGACGAGAGCTGGAGAGAGAGACGTCGCTAAGAGTTTCGCCCTGTTTCCACGTTTCCTGTGAAGTTCTGCTGTTCTGCCCTCTCTCTCCTGCTCAGGTCCTGCTTGACTAGATAGCGTAGGGCCTTACCATATTGACTTGGTGATAAGCGAATGCGAATGGAGAACGGTGCAGCTAAGAGCAAAGAGGTAGCGGCGAATGGTTGGCTCATTGGCTCCCGGAACCAGACATACAAACGGATAGTCAGACGTAGGAGCTTACAATTTTCTAGTTCTCTTTACTAAAGTCAGGTTCTCACTACAAACAGTAAGTAAATTGACCGGTTCACATGAACCGGTTTCGTCAATAATTGTTCATTTGAAAATAAATTTCGACACAATAATTAATTGAATTGATAGTTGAAGTGGAGTCCCAATCGTCGCTGCAGAACTGCCAGCTGCGGTTGTGGGAGTCTATGAGCTCTAGCACAGCGATTTCCGACGTGCAACCACGTAGATCGGATGCAACTGATCTTGGCAGTTCGAGTGATGCCGCTACTGTGGCTGAAGGCGCATCGGACGAGTCGCTGTGGGTCCGCAAATGGGACGACGATACCAACCAGCTCTACTACTTCAACTTGCGCACACAGGAGAGCTCCTGGGAGGAGCCTAAGGCTTACAAGGCGGTGATGATGTCCGAGCCTTTAAACATGAACACAGAGAGAGCAGAGGAGGCAGTAGAATACTCACCACAGGACGAGCAGAAGCAGAGTGACGCTTCTGTGATGATCCAGAGCTTGTATCGCGGCCGCAAAGACCGCAAGAGGGTGGGGGAGGCGCGCAAGTGGACAGAGCAGTTTGACCCCGCCACTGGTCAAAAATACTACTACAACAGCGAGACGGATGAGTCCCAATGGGAGAAACCCGTCGACTTCTTGACCGGACTCAAAGACGAGCGAAGTGCTCGTGCCGTGAAGATCCAGAGCGTATTTCGAGCCAAGAAGGCGCGAGACCGAGTGAAGCAGCTTGTAGACGAAGAGGAAGAAGAAGAGCAACTCGAGCAACACCTGCGAGAACATGAAGCAGTTGCAGCAGCAGAAGAGAAGCTGGCAGCTCTGGCTGCAGAGTCTAGCACTCGAGCGCAATGGTGCGAGTACTTTGACCCTCGGTCGGGCAAGTATTACTACCGTCATGGCGTCACCAACACAATAACGTGGGAGAAGCCAGAGGAGTACGTCTCGTCATGGGTGGACGGCAGCAAGCAAGATCGTGCTGCCTTGTCTATTCAGTGTGCAGCTCGAAAGCGAATCGCTGCCAACGAGGTCGCTGCCAAGAGAGCGAAGCTACGCGCACTTACAGACCCTGCTACAATGCAGCTCAAGCTGGGGGAACTGAAGCAGGTGTCGATCGAGATCCAAGCAGAGATAGAGGCTCGTGCCCTTCTTTCGACAGAGGAAGAGCAGCAGTTCCCACATTTATCCAGCTTGATAACGGGGTGGAAAGAGTCTCTGGAGAGCATCAAGAGCCACGTGATATCGCTGGAGAGCAGAGCTGAGGATATCTTGCTAGCTGAATGTCTAGCAGCACGTATCGTCCATGCTGAGCGCTTCCATAAGGCGCTGGCTGAGATGCGCAGCGAGTGTCTAGCTCTATTGCGCAGCATTTTGCTGATGAATAGCTACTTCGTGGACCTTGACGTCACGCGGATCAACGCTGCCTGCACGACGTTTGCGAGTTGGAAATCCCATGAACTGTGTGCACTGAAGGACTCTCGCCTATTGGAAATTGTTCAGTGGAGTGACATTTGTCAGCTACTTGAACACGTTGAAGCTCTTCTCCGACGATGCATGGGGCTAACGGACTTCAACAATGGATCGACTTGTGCAGCTGGAAAACGCTACGAGGACTGGCATCCTTCGGTCGCTGCTGCACTGGCTGGTGTTCGCGAAATGGAGGTAGCTTTGGCTCAGAAGATGCAGCTTCTCCGTGGATATCGAGCTGCTGAAGTGAGAAAGCGCGAGATTTCACACATGGCCGAAGAAGACTTACTCGCCTGTCGTCTGGTACAGATGCAACGACGCCGCAAGAACGAAGAGAAGGATCACGCTGCATTGGTAATCAAGTGTCAGGAATACTGGAAGAAGGGCTTAAATCAGCGAGAGGAAGACTCAGAGGATGCTGCTCGTGAGAGTACAAAAATGCAGAGACATACGAAGGGCTCCAAAGATCCCAATTGTGGCCCGATACACGATTCGGACCACGACAACAAGGATAAGCTGTCGATATGGGAAGCCACAAAGGAAGGATTTCCTGTCGAGGTCGTGAGTGCGATTCTTTCGGTGGAGAGGCAAAAGGCTCGCCGACTTGGTTATGACTTCTTAGTGAAGACAGCTCGCTCTGATCAGGGCGAAACTCTTATCCAGATAGCGTGCTGGTGGGGGCACGAGGTAAGGAACCCGATGAAGAGTTATAGTGACCAGTCTAAGGTTTTGCGTTCTTTTCAGCACCTCATTAGGTTCTTGCTGGAGGAAGGTGCGCAAATTGACGGCATCGACAGCACGTACAATCGTTTTTCACTGCTGCACGACGCAGCTCGACGGGGTCATTCTCACGTCGTACGTGGTTGTTTGCTATGGTTCGGGCAATAACTTTATCGTGCTAATTGATGCTAGATTTGTATTCTACTCGAGCATGGACTTCCGTGTAACGTGACAGATAGTGCTGGAGACACACCATTCCATTGGTACGAATGCGTTATCTATTGGGTTTGGATTGATACGTTTTGTAAAGCTGAGGGTTTTCATCATTTTGTAGGGCAGCACGCAAGAACAACTTCAGTGCTGTCCTCACGCTTCTAGGAGTGTATTTATCCGAGAGAGACAAGGCAAGTGCTGAAGGGATTATTAGGGCTGTTCGCCAAAAGAATCTCCGTGGCAAGACAGCTTTAACCATTGCGAAAGGAGAACGCGTGCGCAGTATCCTGAAATCAGCAGAGGAAGGGCGACTACCACCGTTGCGGTGACCTCGCACCGGTGATGAAAGACCTGCTACTGTAGGATATTCGCGCCTTGTGACGGAAATTAATCAGCTAGACCGAGTTCGGGGCAGTACCAAGAAGAGCTAGACAATGTACACCAAATTTTGACCTGAATGATCTGTTAGTCTCGC
The DNA here is from genome assembly GCF_000247585.1 of Phytophthora nicotianae INRA-310. Taxonomy (NCBI): domain Eukaryota; phylum Oomycota; class Peronosporomycetes; order Peronosporales; family Peronosporaceae; genus Phytophthora; species Phytophthora nicotianae. The sequence continues at coordinate 43,552 of NW_008649073.1, forward strand.
TGTAACGCATCGATGAAAGCTATTTTGAAGTCAGAGATAAATTGGTCAGTACTGGAGCACTCAAAACGTGCGCTACTGTCTTTCTGTTGTAGTCATGCTCTCGATATCACCACCGGATAGGGTGGATCAGCTCATGTAAGTATGTTCTCATTTGTCACGCATGCTTATGGCTCGTAAAAACTCACTTTTTCTTCATTCCAGATCTGTTTTCTCGCACCGACTCCAGCCTTTGGCGCTTCAACGGTTAAGTGTGGCTGGTGAGGTAATTGTCTTGGCGTGGATTCGTAGATTTTGTGCAGCTAAATTGCTAGTATGTCAATGTCTTGCATGCTAGAAATCCTCCAGGATGCTTCTGCATTGGCAATTATTCAGGAAGACATCCCGGACATAGACAGCTTCCACATCATGAAGCAACAGAAGCCCTGTTTCGGACGTATGCTGAAATTCCTCCGTGTACACGAGCCTACTGGATACGAAAAGGATGAGGAGCATAAGCGCATTGCTGTACGTTATCTTGCACTACGAACGATGCTCCAACAGTGTAGCGACATCAAGGTCTGTAATCTCCAGACCAGAACATCGTCAACGTTCGAATTCTGACACCGTGAATACCTTGGGCAGGTCTCCACTATCCAAGAAACTTGCGTCAACAAGATGCTTCGCTGGTTTGAAGAAACGGAGGCAAGTGCATCTGTACGCTCTAAGTCAGCCACTTGACCTAAGTTTTGCATCTGCTAAATAGGCCTCAACGACAGCATCGACACCAATTTTGCCACCACGGATGGTTACAATTCAGCACTTTATCCGGCTGACGGACCGAGTTACTGACTTATATATGTTCTTCGACATGTGTAGTCCCCCAAGAAGCCTTGCTTCCCGCCAGCCCCAGCACTAGACAAATGCTTCAGCGAGTCGAGCTTTCTTTCCAGTAAAACAAACGCCTCAAATGCATCCGTAGCCGCCAAGCTCGAGGTACATTTACAGCTTTTAATGATTTCCGCAATCTAACTTGACTGCCGCAGAAATACAAAATGCCCGACTTGCGAGCCTCACACATCCGCCGAATCGCCGAACTACGATCGAGGGGTGCAGCCATTTCAGACAAGGTAAGCAACTGAGACTAGTTTTATTGAGGAGTTATAGTTGACTGCATGGTGGCTATTTCCTAGGGTTTATCTGAGGATGAAGACAACAATCGCGTTCATCGCAAACGACAAGGATTCGATGATGGCCGGAGGAAGGAAGACGAAAAGCGCATGGTTGAAGCCACATTCAAGCGTTATCACCCCGAAACAGACGCAGAGGTACGCTGGTTCTCGATAATTAATGCAAGCTGTGGCTTGCCTCGTCTAAAAAAAACGTGAATGACTTGATCAGCGAGAAATGAATTTGTTATGGATCCGACGTCGTCATGAAGATGAAATCAAGCGCACAAAAGATGAAGAAGTTCAACAGCGAGTGCAGAAGTGGGCTATGAATCGAAGTCGTGACGAGTGTGAGAATCTTAGAAAATGGGAGTCTACCAAGCTAGTCGCCGGACTTGGTCAATTGTTACAGGAAGGAGTCGACCAAGAGAGACCATTCGCACGGCAAAGCTCAAGTTATCTACACCCTGATTTAGCTGGAATAGCAAACCAGTCTGCTGTAGTTCCAACAAAACCTGCAACGAAAGATGAGAAGGAAGCACCACCGCAAGGCGTTATCTCCACTCGCAGACAAGCTCAAACAAACAAAAAGCAGCCAGCTCAGATCGTGATCAAGTGTAGGACGACATCGACATCGTCAGGTGGCGGTATGCATTTCCGAAACCAGTTGCCGCCAAACTACGTGCCTCCAGGACTACTCGCAGCATCGTCTGTGCCTAAATCCAAGTGCCAGACATCCATCACGCTGAGCACGAGGCCATCATGCAGTAAAGAGTCTTCTGGCTCACTTGGTCGCTTGGAAAGACGATCTTCTGCACTTTCGGATGAGTCATCAAGTAGTGAAGAGGAGGAAGAGGGGCCAGCGATAGATGACAGTGCAATAAGGAAAAGAAGGAGTGATGATGGTCGTCACCGGATGAAACTTCAAAGCTACCACGTGCCATACTACTACAACGACAGCATAGATCAGACTACCGTTGCAAAAATGTCAGCTTTACAACAGGTAAGGTTTATAGGTGTTGTTACTTGTGAAGTTTGTACTAAACCATGCTTTCAATGTCGCAGGCACACCCTCGAGGAACAATTCCAGCCCAATCTCTGCCAGCAGATCCAGAACTTCGTTGTCTTCAAGAGGCAAGTGCAATGCGCCGAGTCTTCGCACTGCCGTCTGAAAAGGTATAGCAGAGCACTATTCTCTCATGTTGATGCCAACTCTAATATCATTGCGTTCATCGGCGCAGAAGACAGAGCGAGATCCTTCGTCGTCCCGGAAATCGGCTCGCTCAGAGCCGAGCAAACCTCGTGGTGGTTCAAAGTCTGCAAAGGAGAAGCGAGCTCTCAACAGCAATCGAAACGGTGTCGTTCTTCCTCGAACAGCACCAAGTTATACTCCTCTTGAGTCACAATTCACTGCGTCTACAAGTGATCTCCGTAATACTCAGATGGAAGAACTGGAAAAGATCCGCCGTTTATTCGACGAGAACAATTTGTCCTTCTCGCCTGAAGTTCTGGAGCGAGGATTGCTCGTCCCTGAAGACCGGCCGCTGCTAGAGAGCATCAACAACTTGCCCTTCCCAGGATCACGTCTGCTGGATAACCCACTCAACCGATCCAAAGCAGCCAAACCCAAGAAGAAACCGGCAAGCTCTAAGAAGAAGAAGAAGGCCAAAACGGGCAAGAAAGGCTCCAAGACACCTAAAAGCGCTCGTCGAACAGCCAAATGACCTAAAATAAAACAGAACACAAATGTAGCCATTTGACATCTGATTACCGTATCTCACAAAATAAATGCTTTGGCACAATTCCGAATTAACGTTTGAGACACCCGATTTTTTTTCGTGAAACTGCTATTTTTGTGTTACGATTTGGTAGCAAAAACTTCTCATTGGTCAAAAATCAACCGGGACGACATCACGGGAGTTGTGAGCGTATACAACCTTTCTCAATGCAGTAAATGAACTGATATATTGATATAGTAAGTTTCTCTCAGCTTAAACCTTCCACGTGTTGGTTCGAAGCTGCGCACTATATAGACCGTTGTCCTTAAGTCGGGCGATGTGCTATTGAAAGAGTTCTGTGTTTGCTGTACGCGGGTCTTGACCAAGTCTCTTGAGCAAGTACTTGTAGTCGGTCCACGGAACACGTATTAAGGAAGCTGGTGGCTTCCTAGGATCCCTTGCTTGTAGTGGTGCTGATTTCACAGTGAGGTCTCAGACTAGCTTGGGAGAACTCTCTCCAAGGAGGCTCACAAGCTTCGTCCTCTAAAAGTCCTAGCTACTCTACCACCAGCTCGGCTTCGGTATCTTATCCTACGCCCAGTGAGTGAGCCACGTATTGTACATGAACCCACTACACCGCCCTTCCAAGACTTGACTCACGATCTCTGCTTGTACCTTGTCTTGATCAATATGTAGTACACAATGCTTCACGGTCACCCCGTCATAGCTGCCACTGCATCCTGAAACGAACGGTTGCCTTGAGAAGCTGAGTAGTTCCTCACCATGGCGGGTATGTCCTTGTAGAGGCTTGTCATAGACTCCCATGAGTCATCGATAGGCTCCAAACCCTTCCACGAGACGAGTATCTCAAACTCACGCTTGTTGCTGTTCCACCTGTGTTCGAGAAGAGCAGCGACTGTGAGGATAACCCCTTGCGAGGCAACGTGCTCTCGAACTTCCTCCGTCACTTCAAAAATCTTATCAGCGTAGAACTTCAGCCTAGAACTGTGCACATCTTGCTCTGCGCCAGTTACCAGGTGCCGTACTCTAAAAGAGTTCTCTTCGGCTTGAACGACTTGGTATGGGCCTATCCAAGTCACCAGTAGTTTGTCGTTATGCTTCTGGTCTACCCGAGACCGTAACACGAAGTCTCCTACGTCAAAATTGGGTTTTACTGCATGTTTTGGCTTCCGTTGGTTTCGCTTCGTCTGTTTGGAGCGAGCAGTAATCACCTTTTTGTGCATGAGGTGAGCCCTCTCTCGTAGAGCCTCCAACTTGGCTTCAATGTGTTCTGGAAACCCACCCAGATCCACCAGTCTCTTTTGGTCCTCATCCAGATAGAAACTCAGGGGTGACACCGCCGGAAGCACGCAAAACAATTCCACGGGAGCGTGGTTGCCTAACGAAGGCACGGGTGTATGATTGAGGTTGGCCTGAAGAGCTGCAACGAAGTAAGTCCAGTCCTTGATGTCGACCTGGTACTCCAGACACATTGCCCTTAGAACCTGGATAATGTCTTTGTTCAGTCTCTCAACTGACCCGTTAATCAATGGTGAGTACCCCAGAGTGAACTTCTGGTTGGAGTTGAGTCGCTTGCTAACTTCCTTCACCACTTCGTTCTTGAAGTGCGACCCGTTATCACTAATCCACAGTCCAGGTGCCCCGAATCTGCTATGCCAATCCATTATAGCTTGCGCCGTCACCACACTAGTCGGTACGACACACGGAACCAACTCACAATAGTGGGTAGCGTCGTCTTTCATCACGAGTAGGTAAGCGTAGTTGCCAAACGACTTGCCAAGATATAAGTAATCCCAGTGCAAAGCTTCGTTCCTCTCGTTACTGCGAAAGGTTTCCGCCCAAGGTCGATGCTCAATCCTTCCCCCCTTCACATGATGGCACAGTAGACAGCCACGAAGGAAATTGTCGACTCGTTCACGGAGTTTTGCAATTGAGAAGCGTCGCTGAACGATTTCCATTAGAGAGTCACGACCGCGATGCCCTTGTGGCCCGCAGTGCGCCACCACTAGCAGTCGCTGCACGATACTGCTGTCTTCGTTTGGTATCCAGATGCACCCATCCTTGGCCCACAGACCATCACCTCCTTGTGATAGACCTCTTGGTCTTGCTGCTTCGTGCTGCTTCTGACTTGCAAGTATTGCTTCAACATCCGGCCAGTCAAAACTGTCGTTGCTGAATGGACGAATTGGTATTGGCCTTAGATAACGCTCGATATCACTTTCTTCGACGTGATTAGCTTCGTTAATTTCCTCCTCGTTTGGCCGTGTACGTTTCCGCCGTAGTCGCTTCATGGATACACCGGTCGAGCGCTGGCACCCCGCCCAACGTGATATCATGTCTGCCCAAACGTTTTTCACGCCCTCAATGTGCTCAATCGAAAACCTGTACTCCATGAGCTTCATTGACCAGCGCAACAGCTTGCCTCGCACGTGCTTCTTGATTTCTTGCGCCGGAGCGAAGACGTGAATGAGATTCCTGTGATCGCAGTACATGCGGAAACCCTTAGGTCTCATCAACAAGTACGAGAGCTTGTCACATGCGGTGACTATCGGGTAAGCTTCCTTCTCAATGACGCTCCAATTGCGTTGCGCCCCAGTGAAAGTCCCTCCCATACAGACTAACAATTCATGCTCTTGCTCGTGAATAGGAGCTTGTACCTTCCACTCAGTCACTTGAGTCACTATCACAGACCACCCAACGTCACTTGCATCTGTAACTACGATAGTCTCGGCTTCCGCCTTCGGAAATGCGAGCATTGCACTACCAGCTAGTGCTTCCTTCAACTTGTCAAAAGCCTCCAACTCGGCTGTACTCAGCGCGATCGGAATACCACTTGCCACTCGCTTCGTCCGCTTGGACGTGTGTGCCATGAAAGAGTCAAATTTCTCTTGAAGGGGTCGCACCAGCCGGCCATAGTCAATGATCGAAGTCCTCATCCAGTTACTCGAGCAAATAAACTGCTGTAGTTCACCAGCAGTGGACGGGTAAGGAAGTGCGCTAAGCGCTGCAATCCGTTCTGCGTCATGCCGTACTCCACTGCCGTCTATCAGTTTGCCACACCACTTAACTTGCTTCTTAAAAACACAGGACTTGGTAGCACTCAGCTTGAAACCGAATTCATTCACTAGACTGAAAAGCTCTCCAAGCTTATCCAAGTACTCATCCAAAGAATTTGCGTACAATAGCAGGTCATCGATCCACACTAACAAGTGGTCGTAGAGCAGAGAGGCAAAGCATCGCTCCATCGTCGCTTGAAAGTACAGTGCAGCATCCGAACAACCTTGCGGCACTCGACGTGGCGTGTAAATCTTGCGGTGGGTCATGTACGAGAGAATTTCTTGGGAAGTTTCATCTAAAGGCAATTGCCAATACCCCTTGATAAAGTCAAAAAGTCCAAAGAACAAACTTCCAGCCACTCTCTCTAAATCCACATCCAGGTTTGGCATCGTGCCAGCGAGAGGCTCCACCTGCGCATTTGTCGGCTTGTAGTCAGTCGTCTGTCGGAACTCGTTAACTCCTCCAGCTTTCTTCACCGGTAAGGCCGGGCACGCCCATCTCGCATCAGGATTTTCGTACACCCATCCAAGACTCACCAATGTGTTGTTAAAGTTTTCGAGAAACCGCTGTAGTTCTGCCGGTACTTCCTAGCCTTCGTCTTGTACGGCTTAGCCCCAGGCTTCAGCCGTATCTTAAGCGGAGGCACTTTAGCTGGCGGGTCATCGCCCAGTGTAATGCGCCAGATATCGTACATGTAGACCACAGTCCGAAGCCTGTCGACACGATCACTTGGGAATCCTTCATCCAAGGCTCTTACGATCATCGCTTCAACTGCTTCCTTGATCTCATCATCGTCCTTCCTGCTCACCTCAGGGTCATCATCAATGTCGTCATCGTCGGTGCCATCGGACCAGGCCAGCAACTCAAGCTGCCTGTCAACGTCGATTCCCAACATGTTCAGTACATCACGACCAAGCAGAAACTCATCGTTACCATCCACAATCAAACACTCCACGGGAGAGTGAATGTTGACTGGTCCAGCCGCTGTCCTCAGCGACAACTTCAAATACACAACCTCCTTCACCTTCAAAGTACGTCCACCAACCAGTTCACACAAAATAGGTTGACGCAATTCCACAATTTCAATCACTTCTCCACTCAATTTGTCCACATCAGCTCGAGAAATGCACGACTTGAACGCTCCACTTTCCGCACAATACGGTAGTTCAAGTAAGTCGTTCACTCGCACAGTCGGTTTTTCTTCAGGCAAACACTGCCTAAGTCGACGGAGGCGTGCGGTGCCTCCCTTGCTGATTGGACTGAAGTCTGCGCTGGTTGTTGTTTGAGCTGAAAGTGTTGGTGTCCGTTCTGCTCTCCACACGGGGACAGTCTCGCACTAAGTGCCCTCCACCACAGTTGAAACAGCCACGCTGCTTACTACTACGACCATTTTGCTGTGTGATGCCTTTTTCTTCAACACGACGGTCAGACTGCCGTGGCTGGCTGTTATTTGGAGTGTTTCCTTGGTTTTGTCGCTTGCGAGTAACAAACGAGTTGGTTTTCCCGTTGCCACCACTGTCGTTGTTGTTCTGCTTGCGTTTTCCTCCAACACCAGCAACTCGCAACGCACGGTCAATTTTCTCCTGGTCCAAAGCTTGCTCCATGATGAGCTTGAACAATTCAGGTACACTTGATTTTGCTCCTTGAGCCCGAAAGTCAATCTCATTTTTCACTCTCTTTTTCAACCTACCAGGTAAAGAGCTCATTAAGATTTTGCACTTCTTCTTTAATCCATCCTCGGTCTTGAAGAGTCCCACAAGACCATTGGTACGAATCAGCGTGTTGCACGAGTGGAAGTAGCTGATGACCTGGGCCTCCACATCACCCTGACTCTCATCCATCGACAGCTCACGCTGGAACAGTTCCTCAATGTTAGGCAGGGTGCGATTCTTGAAACT
>NW_008649073.1:52390-52902 GCF_000247585.1 Phytophthora nicotianae INRA-310
AAATCGTTTCTTTTGTCGGTATTTAGAGATCGGTTGCATATAGGTCACTATCCGGATTTGAGCTTGAACGCGGTTTATCTGTGTTCGCGCCTCTTGTACTCTCAGTCACCGCTCGTTCAACTTGTTCTGCGGCAAAACCTTCTTCACGAAGACGAGAGAACTACTTGGGAAACGGTTAGGTGGTTGTAAGTTGTCTCTCTTTCAGCCTATTGTTTCGAGCTGTGAAATCTGCTATTTTTGTGTTATTGTGCCTTTCAGTCTTTTTGGCAAAATCGACTTGTTGAACTGAGATTAAGACATGGTGGGTTAGGTCAGCAGATCCAGCTTTGTGATTGCAGTGCTAATAATAAAACTCAGATTAGAGGCAAGATAGCTCAGAACACAAACCCGTAGAAGACGAAAAAGCCCGAATGGCAGCGAAATCACCGGCATTCGGAGTTTTCGCACCAACAATGACATACTCGCAAGACTTAAGGTGATCCACAGTCCAGGTGCCCCGAATCTGCTATGCC
>NW_008649073.1:53317-56839 GCF_000247585.1 Phytophthora nicotianae INRA-310
CACAGCAGTGCATCTATGTTGCAGTTCCACTCTGTGTCCTCGCGACATCACTCAGGGCACGGGGCGATTGCTGACACTTCCCCGCGACGCGTTGTCCTGAGTGAGGGGAAATAATCCGATCGCTGTGAAGTGCTCTTCAAACCGAGTCCGCCCTAGGGCCTTCGTAAATCCGTCTGCTAGCATACCTGAGGTGGGACAGTATTGAAGAACAACTTCTTTGCCACGAGCCGCGTCCTTGATCGAGTGGTAAGTGACATCGACGCTCTTTTGAGCATTGGATCCTTTCTCATTCTTGATGCGAGCAATCGTTGATGTGTTGTCGATCATCATTGGTACCTCCGTGAGCGCAACTCCGGTTATTGCCTTCACGAAAAGAACCGTCCAGCGCAAGTCTTCTAGACCAGAGTCAGCGGCAATGTATTCGGCGACCGTCGATGACTTGGCAGTGAGACGTTGCCGTTTGCATTCCCAATGGACAGCGCAGTTTCGAGCCTGAAGAAGCACTCCAGACACCGATTTCCTGTTCTCGACATTATTTGCCCAGTCCGCGTCAGTATATAACCGTAGCGGAGGCGCAGCCAAGTCACGCTTGAATCGTAGCCCAGTTGCACGCGTCGTCGAGACGTAGCGAAGAATTCTTTTGACGGCGTTCCAGTGCACGACGCTAGGATTACTGGTGTGAGCGGATACTTGGTTCACTGCGTAGGAGATGTCGGGTCTTGTGATTCGGCTCAAATACAATAGGGCTCCCACAGCCTGCCTGTACGGCATGTGAACTGCCAGCTCGTCGTTTACTGCAGCCTTGTAAAGAATGGTACCTTGATCCATTGGCGTTTTCGCCGGCCGACACTCTTCCATTGCGAACCGATGACACATTTCCGTTGCATACTGCTCTTGATCAATTGTCATCACTCCATGTTCCACATCACGGCTGATTCTCATTCCCAAGAACCACGAAAGCTCACCGAGATCCTTGATATCATACTTGTTCTGGAGAGACTTCATTAGCTCATCCATGTCCTCAGTATTCTCATACCCGATGAGGATATCATCTACGTACACGAGTACAATTAGCATTTTGTCAGGATGTGTGTAAACGCATGGGTCTGGAATGGTCGGCACGAATCCAAGCTCTCTCAAGAAAGCATCCAGCTCCGCGTTCCATTCTCTTCCGGCTTGCTTGAGCCCATAGAGGGCTTTACCAAGCAGCCAGACTTGACCGGGGTCACCTTCCTCGAATCCTTTCGGCTGCCTAACATAAATTGTTTCGCTTAGGCCAGCCTTCACGTACGCTGTCGGCACATCTCCTTGCCGCACACGCCAGCATCTGTGGTTGCATTCCGCCAGAAAAACTCGAATAGATGTGAGTTTAACCACTGGGGCATACGTATCAATATAATCGACCAGATAAATTTGGCCACATCCTTGCGCGCAGACACGGGCTCGTGCTCTTGCAATGGAGCCGTCTGCATGGCGCTTTAGGCGAAAGTTTATCATGGACCCGATAACATGGGCGTTGGCCGGGGGAGTCACTAGAGTGAATGTCCCATTGGCACGAAGCGCCTCGATCTCGTCCTCAATTGCCTTTTTCCAAATATTCCAATGCGCTGATTGCTTTGCTTCCTCAACAGTAAGGGGCTCTTCGATAATTTCGCCCAGAACGAGGAGCGCGGCACCAATGTTGCGCTGTTGAATGCGTTTTGATCGTCTTAGAGTTGTTAAGGTTGGTACAGGGGGCCGTGAATGTTCAGCATCAACAGAACTTCCCCGCATTGGGTCGCCAGCCTCGTTCTCATCTTGTCTATGTTCAGTAATTAGTGCACTTGGTAGTGGACGTGAGCTGTCATCACTCTGAATTGAATCCAGATTTTGCAAAGGATCGACTTGTGCACTGGGCGTTGGGGCCTTGACCTGTAGACCAAGAAACGTGACGTCACAGCTGTGGATAACGCGGGCTCCACCTTCACGAATGTAGACGTAGTGGCCCTTGCGTTCATGGTCATGACCAACAAAAATGCCACGTTGTCCATTTGGACGAAACTTGAATTTAGTGCTCCGCTGACTGGGCTTGAGTAGAACAACTACGGACTCACCAAAGGCGTGTAAATCTCCAAAATCAGGTTGCGATCCATAGTACTTGGCGTACGGTGTAGCCGTGGGATCACTCCGTGACAAGACGCGATTTCTCATGTAGACAGCAGCTCTTATCGCATATTCCCAAAGGTTGTGGGGGACGTTTGCTTGTAGGAGAAGACAGCGAGCGACGTCTGCGAGGGTCCGGTTCGTGCGTTCTGCTACGCCGTTTTGATAGTGTACGTCCGGCTCAGAGAATTGACGCTCGATCCCAGCAACAGAACACAATTTGTCGAAAGCTGCACTTGTGAATTCTCCTCCATTGTCCGTGCGAAGTATCTTTATGCGAGCGCCACCGGAGCGAGTCTTGATAATGTTGAGGTAGTCTTGGAAGAATTTCGTCGCTTCACTCTTTTCCTGCAGGAAGTATACGTGCGTGAAACCCATCCACTTGACTGCCATGTAATATCGATGCCCATGAATGCTGCGCTGAAACGGACCGGCCAAGTCTGCGTGGCAAACGGAGTCTTTTTCCTCTTGGGATCGTAGACTTGATCGTGGAGCTGCACGACTATGTGCCTTCCCCAAGGAGCAAATTTCACACGGGAACATCGGCAGCTTCTTGGATCCCTCAATGCGCATATTCTGCACCTGGCTGCTGCGTTCCAGGTCCAGTATGGCTTGGTGATGGAGGTGGCCAAAACGACGATGCCAATCCTCTAGTGAATTCTTTGCAATGACTAGTCCAGCTCCATCTGCAATAGCTGCAAGTCCAGACTGTCTGTGAGCAACACTGTATACACCATGACGGAGACGGCCACGGAAGATCGGTTTGCCGTATACGATGCACTCGGTATCAGTGAAGTCGCATTTGTATCCGGCCTTGGTGAGCTCCGATACAGAGAGTAATGGCTGCGCTAAGGTGGGTACGTGAACCACATCTTGCAGCACAAAATTATCAGGTCCAACGTGTAGCTTACCAGCTTCGCTGCCAACGACAGTTCGTCCGTCAGCAAACTCGACATGGTGTTCATCACAAGTCTCCACGTTCGTCAAGGCAGTGCGGTCACCGGTCATGTGATACGATGCACCGGAGTCGATAATTGGTTCTGGAGCCGCAATTCCAGGGTCATAGGTTTGGTTCTCGGTGCCCGTGGACACCCCGTACCTTCATTTCTCGTCCGAGGGTTGCGCGGCAGCCGCTGCCATTCCAGTAGTTGAGTGCTCGGGCTGGCCACGTTGCTGTTGGGCGACGAATCGATCATGGTAGTTCGTCGTATGCCCGCGCTGGTTGCAGGTCCTGCACAGCGCGTTGCTGAAATCCCAGCGTTGCTTCTTGCTGTTGTTGCTGGAGACGCCGGCATTTGCTGAGCCGGTGCGGGAACCAGATCCCGTATCGTAGTGCCGCTTCCTCATGCGTCCGTCGTTGCCTGCCAAGCGACTCAGCAG